>NC_052136.2:11306817-11606818 GCF_016086655.4 Lepeophtheirus salmonis | reverse complement strand
TAGGGAAACCTACAATTTAAAAAATTAAAAATTATTAGTTTAGTAATTATTTAATTGAGAATCATTTTGTTCAAATCCGTATATGTCCAAAAAATGAGAACAAATTATATTTTTCACAAAATATATAATCTATTTTAATCAATATTTTTTCAATGTTGAGTTACAATACTTCAGTGAATAATAAACTTAAATGTATCATTTACCGTTCGTTCCAGAAAATAATTAAACAACTGATTATGAAGGGTAATTATTGCTTCTTTTATGAGAATGAAGAAAGGTAAAAAAAAATTGGTAAAATATATCAAAAACAATTAACTGGTACATTAAACAACTAAGAGTCAGTTTATATACACAACAGTAATTTGTCATTTTCTTCAATATTAATAAAAAATAAAATTTAGTGGCTTAGACCCCCAAAATGGCTGACATCAAGCATTTTTTGTTATTTCTTTTTAGATTTTAGAAGAAAACATAAATTTTAAAGTAATCTTACTGCTATTTTATCAATTTGCATGTTATTCACTTATGTTATTAGCAATGATAATGTACCGGTTTCATTTTTTTAAGCCCAAGGGTTCCACTTTTTTAAGTTCTTTAACCCACAATAACAAACAATAGATATTTATTAATAAAAAAACTAATTTTTGATGAGGGCTTTGTAATTGTAAAATACAAAATCCCACCTCTGGACTCAAAGTAAACTAGCGCCTCCCTAGAATCCCTGTCACTCTTTTTATAAAAACATGAAATATTTTAAATGTCAAATTTAAACCGAGGGTGTTAAATTTAATCAAGCATATAATGAAATAATAGGACATCAGCAAATTTTTAAAAGACAAGAAATATCCGTAAGATGGCGCAGATATACTAAGTTATTGTAATCTATATTAATAAAGCATAGTGTTTCTGTTTGTCCGGATGTTTGTTGACACTTCTTTTTTTTTTAGTGTACACTTAATATCTTAGCACTGCGTGACTACTTGATCTAATAAATACCAATGTAGCAGCAACGAGTGTGTGTAGCTAAAGCTGAGACCGTAATATGAAAAAAGAAAAAGAGAATACAAATCTCCATATTATTGTCAGTCTTTTTGTTGACGCCTAATGACTCTGAGCAATGCCCGGGTCTCCAACTAGCAAACAAATTAGTAATCAAACTACTAATAAAAATAATAAACACAAGGTGATATCACTCTCTTCAGGTATGTTAAGAAACTTCTAATGAACTTAAATAGTCAACCTTATGTTCCCGTTAAGTACAGGATTTCCCATGAAATAGTATTTAGTATTCCAGCATAAGAGCCCTAGTACACACAAATCCTACATTAGAATACAGTAACAAATGTTATTGGAAAAAAACCCGGACAAAATGATAAAAAAAGGCTGTGTATTTATAGAAAATGCGGACTCATTTTGTATAACAGGTAAAAATGTATATAATTTAATACCTGCTCATAAATATTAAGTATCGGTAGAAAATGTCAACAAAAGAAATTGCAAACTAATGTTCCAACTACATTTTTTCATAATTCAATGTTTTTTACCTCGTTAAAACAATCACATATAAATAAACGGTTATCTTGAATTACCTATGTAATTTGATTGAGCGATTCCAAATATTGGCTGACGATAACATTCTTTACATATCCTTCGCAACTCACTGTCAGGTTTTACTTAGGTTAATAATATGATTATTTATGGGTGAATGATACTATAAAAATGGATGCATATACATTTATATGCAGAAAAATGAATCATCAAAAAACGAAGATAACATATTCCATATATTGATAGATGTATGTAGTCATAGACATATTTTCGTCCATTATAGACTTTGTATTATAATTTCTGGAATGATTTGCAATACCCAAGAATGTCAACTATAATTTAAAACCTTTTTTTTATTTTTGAGAATTAATTTGGTTAATAATAAAAGCTTTCAATTTACAACTATTTAATTGAGACGAATAATTTTTGCTAGTTTAAGTGTTATTTACAAGAGCACATCCAAGGAATTAATTAGAATAACTATTCTTTGTAGAATACAAATGCCAATCAGACTCAATTATGAAACATTTGTTTCTAACTTGTTTTTGAGTTGACAAGCCAGATATATAATATTTAATGTATTCAGATTTAATGAGAGATTTAAAAAAAGGAAAATAGAAGAAAAAATCACAAGAAGAATCTAATAATTAATTCAGCATTAAAGATGATCGTCATGTTGCTAATTGAACTATTTTGATCGTTGCATTTTTTTTTTTGCAATGAAGAGGACGTTGATCTGAAGGAAGAGTAATGCAAGAAAAGTTTGAGAAGGCCTTGGTGAAGTCGTGGCCTCTTTGTCAAAACCAAGACTCAAGCAACTGGATTAAAACATTTCCGATTCTAGACAAAAATAAAACATTTTTTTCCCTCTTGGTATCAACCCTTTTAAGCAGGGCTTAGAAAACATTACAAGGAAAGGGTCACATAAAATAAATGTAAGTTTTTCAACGTTATCAGTGTTTTGAACGTTAATTAATTGAATTCAAAATAGCTTTTGTTAGGTTATATACTATTGTTAAATAATATTAAATGAATATTCCATAAGTTGGTAAGGATTGGCTTGATGTTGACCCTTTTTCTTTTTGCTTTTGGAGAAAGTTTGCGAGCTGTAATAAAAGTAACAACCTGCCAAATCATTAACAACTCCAATTTACTATTTTATCAGCTAGTGATTTTTTACTTGTTTTAACCTTTATTAGTGTTCTGACCATTGATTAGTTAATTCGGAATTAGCTGATAGGAACAATATTCTGTCTATAGACAATGAAAATCAGACAAGTGGGAAGAATTGGCTAAATAATAATTCATTTAAGGTCTTTTTTTCTTTCACTTTTTACAAATAGGTGTAAAGTGATGCAATTAAATTGCTATATGTTATAAAGCAGTGTATTTTTAAAACTATTAAATGTTCAAACATCATAAGAATCCCATTTATAAAACTTCATTTAAGCTTTTTGTCGAGCCACACAATTATTTGCCAGGCGATTCGTGGCCTACATGCATTAGTTTGTCATTTGGCCTAAAATGTTTGGTCTCAACTTTAAGTGTTTTTGACCAATAAACCAGCTACTCATTTTATACACGTTTATAATAGGGTGGACACATACGGTTTTCTGAAAAAAAAGACACATACTCTTACCAGTGTCGATTTCAGAATATACATTATAAGGAGTTAGTCAAATAAATATATTTTTTATATTCACTTTTATTACTTTATTGTGTTAAGCTGTATACGTCCAACAACTTTATGTGAAACCGGGGTGAATATTTTTTTTAAATATTTCTTTTCAAGGAATTCTTCGTTTCTTCATAACTGGTTTTTGTGCTTCCTTGTGTAACAGTTCCTAAATAAATAAATGATATAAGACTAATATGTTTAGATTATAATCTAAGGGATGAAGTTTTCTCAATTTAGTTAGTATTTATTTTCACCTAATATGGAAGCTGATTTTTCATGCCCTCATTCTTCAATTTTGAAAAAGAAATGTATATCATAAATATTTACTGCATCAAAAATTTTTATAGATCTATATTGTGTAAACACATATATCTAGACACTATAAATAGTAGTTATATCAAATAAATACAAAAAATATGCATTCACAATGTAAAAAAATACTAATCATGATGGTGAGCCACGACAAATTAGTTTGCTGTCTTGGACAATGGATGCAATGGGCTATTATATGACAAAATATGTTGAATTTACATCCTTCATCGGAGGTCAAATGAGATTTTTAATAGAGTTTTTGGACAATTTATAGCTGAGCATTTTGCCAAATGGACATTTGACGAGAGAATATTATGTTAACATAAGTAATATTTTCCGCGCTGTGATTCTGCTTTCACTTGATTAATCCACCAGTTTAGGCTGATGTTCGTTTAATTTTTTATCCTGTTCATGTGAGCTTCAAATTCACAAAATGGGAAAACGACAAGTCATTATTGATCTCTGGCACAAATTAACAAAGCCAACATATGATGACCTTAAAGGGCCTCAAAGTAACACAGAGCAATGTCAACTAATTTATCCAGTGGTTCAAGAAGACCCAAATCATCATGAACAGCAAGAAATATCAATTTGGTAAATTGTTGAATTGGCAGCAAGTGACGAATTTGACGAGGAAATGACTCTTAAATCGTGCCAAGGTGGGAGAAAGAGGGGGGAGACTTTCAAGGCCGCTGAGAGGGGTCATTGTAGGTAAAGATTCGGGTTAAGATTGATAATATGTTGTTATTTCTTTTGTTATTATATAAATTTAAAAAAAATAAAACCACCACAAATGTGTTTTTTTTTATTGAAAGTACCTGAAACATAAAGCGTATCTTAGATATATCTAGTGGTAAAGATATTCGGGTAAAAATGTAAGAGGTTCTACATTTGGCGATTAAACCCATTATATTTTGCGTCACCTACAGGAAATTTTGCTGCTGCCTGGAAACCGTTATTAGTGCCTACAGTGGCCATATTTAATATTAATTCTCCTTAATATCATTATATTTATAAAATTGTTTTAGATAATAAATCTACATATAATTAATTATACGTCATTGTGTAATTTGTTCATTTTAGTCTCAAAACTTTTGCATACCCGTTATTTTGAAAAAGAAAATAACTGTATCCTGATCAAGATCATTATAAACATAAAATTGGTTATTTTATGGAGGAAAGGATCAATGAATTAGTATAAAAGTACAGGAGTTCTAAACGTAGGCCCTTGATGTATAAAAATTAGTATAAAAATTCAAATCTTATGTAATACCTTGTTTGAGTTCATAGTACGTAGAGTCAGCTGCTTTAAATCATACAAGAGTCAGCTCATGAAAATATCAGCATCTCTGTTTATTTCAAAAAGCTCATTGTGGAAGGCTGATAATCCTTGGCCATGTTGCAATTACAGCAACACGAGTCTATCTAAACATTACTGAATTATGTTATAATGAATATATTTATAATATTACTCCAACAAAGAAGTACTCAGTCATTTACTAAGGGCTATGAACGCAGTAGGTAAGAGAGTGAGAGGAGCTTTAAAATTACGCACTTTATAAGCATATGGGTTAAAGAATGGTGTACTAGATGCGTACATGAGAGAGGGTAAGTGTTGCACAAAATACCAATAACTTGCGGTACATATTTTGTACCTAGGCTATTAAATGACAAGAAACATAGTTATTTCTATTTAAACAAAAAATACAGTGTGAATTTTTTAAACAGCCCCATTATAGATACAAAATCAGTCCAATCTGAATTAGTTGATTGACAAAGTTTCTGATACATTTTGAAGATTGAAGCAGGCACGTCACACAATTAATACACAAAGATTATGTAAAACGACTACTTTTGGCCATTATTACCTTCATACACTTTGTTACTGTTTTGCATTTGTTTTGTTTTTTTCTGGGATTTTTGTCCAAAAGTGTTTTATATTGTTGTTATAGCCTTGACTGGAAACTTTTAAATATTTGGAGACCTCCGTATGTCTTTTTATTGCCCAAGGACTGCAAAACGACTAGATGTGTTCAAGTGATTTTTTAAAGTTAATAAGTTTCTCTGAAAATATGCATTTTTTTTTAAACAAGCGTCATGAAATACTTTAAATTTCATACTTTAAAAAAGATAACTTGTACGGAAATGTTCCCCTTATGATATTATGCCTTTTCTTAGCTTTAAAAATGAAAACTCTTGGATTTCTATATTAGGAGTTTATGTGATTTTATATTGAATATTTTGACGGTTCTTGAGAAATACGTAATACCAGAGGAAGACTTTAATGTTGGAAAATAAGGTGAATCTATGTATAAATTACGTCACTACTTTTCTACGATTTTTACAGCCCCTCAAAAAACCCTCCTCTCTGTAATCGTCATCAATGTTTTACTAGTCACACCATTATAATATTGAAACGTATTAGATTTAAAGTTCCATGAGTAAAAAATTCATTTACATAAGTTTTATTTTATTTTGGTGGCTTTATCGTAGCCTTATAAAAAATCACCAATTATTACAATAGTGATCATAGTAACACTAAGAATTTTGGGAGTTACCTTCTACATTATTATATACAATTTGTTATTTATTCTAGCATTAATTACTCTGGGCAATGCTGGTACAACCGCTAGTATAAAATAAATTAAGACTTACGACTCCACTAGATCTCACAATCAAAGACTAGCACCTTGACTTACATTCGAAAGTGACTTTATACTTTAATACTATGAGCACTACATATATGATAATTATGGATTTAAAACATACTCAAACTAAATATAGTGGCTCAAACTAGACTTGACAAAAAAAGTTCAAGGACTTGGACTAGTGAGCAATGACTTGGGACTCGACATGGACTTGAAGTATAAGGACATTTTCCCACCACTATTATTATTTAAAATACTACTCTGGAATTTTCTAACATCCTTTAATTCAAAAATTGCTTTATTGGTATCATGCTTAAGGACAATTCCCCTGGAAAATGAACAACCTTAGTACTTTATCCATCACAAAGATAAAAAGTTAAAAAGGGTGAAAAGTACATACCTTTATCTTAATTGAAATAGTACGAAACGAAATGAATGACTTGAAGACCCACCTCTTTATTTCCTTTTTATATTTTTATAAAACAAATCTATGTTTGCGTCATGCATATTTCTTTAATAAATGTCAGAAATAAATGGATAATATTAATCATGCTCTAATATAAAGTAATTAATGCCCAGGTTGATAGAATCAACTACAGACTTATCTCCAATTATAATGAGGAATGAATGAAAATAGAGTTTGTATATAATTGGGGCTGAAGGAATAATTTATATAAATTCTTAGTTGGGAAAAAGTAATTTTGTATTCACTCACCTCCCTTTTTTAACTAAGTATACGTATTGTTCAATACTGATCACATCCAATCATAAGATGTTGTAATGGCCTGTGTGTATATTACAAACGTTTTTCGAACACTGGTGAATTATCGTGCGTCGAGTACGGAAGAAAGAAGTTCACAATATCTTATATTTTTACTACCCTCTACTGTGAACAACTCGACTGTTTGAAGCTGGCAATCGAACAGAAGCGGCCAGCATTGGTGAATAGGAAACAAAAAGACATCATCATGACAATGCTACTCCGGACACAGTTTTGATGACACGCCAGAAGCTCCAAGAGCTCGGATGGGAAGTTTTTATGCATCTACCCTACAGTTCGAATCTGTCACAAGTTCTTGTTCTTGTCTATGGTCTTCGCTCTTTTGGGTACAAATTTGACCTCAATAAAGGCCTGTGAAAATTAGTTGTCCAAGTGTTTTGCCAATAGGGGCAAGGGATTCTATGTGAGGGGCATCATTATGTTGGATTCTTGTTAGCAACAAGCTTTCAAACAGAACGGTGTATATTTGGCTTAAATCGGATTATTCTAACATTAAAATAAAGCAAAAATTACAAAATTACTTTTCCCAAACCTATTAGTTTTGATGATAATATTTAGAGGCAATATTGCATCAGTATATTCATCTATAATCTTACTATTTGTGAAAAGAATATTCATGTCTCAAGATCCAGATAAATATGACATTGTGAATCTTGTTTAGAGGTTATGTTATTAAACATTGTTCACAATTTAAAAAAGACCAAACAAATGATATATTTTAGCAAGTATTTCCTCCCTTCTATTTGATATTTTTTTATTCAATCACAAACAAGTTATATATATGTGGATCATCAACGCAAAAGTAAGATAGTATGGTTTTTTACGTCAATAAATTATTTTGCTTTGCTTCAAATGGACTTAAGTTATTAAAAATGCATCGTTACAATGAAAAAATTTAAAGAGGATTGAGATTCTAATAGAAAAGAGTCATATCGGGCTCAAATTAAGTCTCATAAATTAAATGAAGACTTTCAACAATATTTATCAGCCCTGGGCATCTTAACTCATCCCAAAAATTTGATTACAGCGCTAATAAGGGACCAAAATATGAAGTAATTGGCTGTACGAATACATGATGTAAAAAAAAGTATAAATTGGACATTTTTTCTGTTCATGATTTTTTTTAGATTGTCTATATGAGTCTGGCTTTGTTAGTCCTAATTATTTATTTTATTATTGTAAATAATTGCATTTTGCCCAAAGCTTTGCAAATATTTCGAAATATATGTATGTATATTTATATGCTATCATCAATTGGCAAAATATATATAAAAAATTCACTCAAATACCGTTTGAATCATTTATAAAACAGGCTTTGTTATCAAAATGTATGTATAAGCAGTTGTTTATATGAGCAAGTTTTGGTCAATATTTATCAATAATAATAATTTTTCAGGGGTTTCCGTAGGATTATATATATTATTATTACTATTTTTATTTTCTTGGTTTTCGATATTTAAAAAAAAAGTTTCAGTTATTAAATGTCTTCAAAAAAAATTTCAAAACCCACAGCTTTCAGAAAAAATATCGAATATTAGATTTTTTGTATACAAATTTCAAAAATCCATAGATATTGACAGAAAATAAAAATTTTTAAATCAATATTTCAAACATAAAATCTTCGGAGGAATTGTTTTGTAAATACATAGATATTCATAGAAAATTACATTTTTTGGGAAAAAAATTTCAAATATTAAGTATTCTAGTAACAAGCAAAAATGTCTTAATTGAGAGGGGGCTACAGCCACTCCAGTACACGCCCTGCAAACGCCCCTGTCTTTCCATTAGCGATACAATTCGAGAATAAAAGAAATCCGATTCATCTACAAAACTTGATATTAATTAAGTGGATTCAACATTTCATAATTGATCGCTCTTGAGTCTCGACAAGCTCATTCAAAAGAATTAATTTATTTCATATTAATTAAATTAAAGTACTTGAGTTAGATGGGATCTTCGAGGGAGAAGATTTTTATCCATATAACATGTTTTCCTTATCATGTTTAAATATATATTCCCTGAGATATTTAAATATTTTTATCTAACTTGGGACTTTGAGTTACATTTTAAAAGAGGAGGAACGAAATATCTTCATATTGAATCGTTATACTGTTATCCCCTCATAAGTAGAATAACCTGAAGAAATGTTTATAATGTATTTAACTTATAGCAAGTGAGAGTACAGAAACAGGTTCGTTGTTAACAACTTTTCATTATAATAATCACCCCCACCTCCTTGAAGTATAAAAATGAGTCATTTTACGTTTGCTATAACAACTGTGTACAATAAGGGGGGTCTTTATTTATTTATGGTATTGCTGATAATAAGTTATATTGTGAATAGTAACACATCAGGGGCGTCCACTCTTGGACTCCCCAAATTAAGGAATTTCTGCTTTTTTCCAAAAAATTTAATCTTTTTATTTTCACTTAATAGAACGGAGTCCCTAAATTGATCGTCACGATAAAAGTCTCTTAAATCAAATAAAGGTTTTTCAATATAGATAAAGTACTTAAATATCTTAAATAATCCCACAAAATTAAATACAAAGCCTATATTTAACTCATATACAGAGTAGGTACACAAAAAATTGCAGACGCATAATAAAATAAGAAAGATGTTATTTTTATAGAATCAAGAAAAGAAAGCTTAAAATCAATTGGTTATATGTTTAAATTCTATATTTGGCTATATTTTTATTCACTATGTCCCCTTTCACAAGCATTGACAGCCTCGAAACTTCGGCGAACAGACAGAATCTAAATTTGGATAAGAGGTGTTGCAGAGATTATTCTCTATGACCCCCCAAATTGCTAAGTTCGGGGGCTTTAGGTGAACTTCTGTCAAAAGTAAGGCATTATGTTGCTGCATAAGTTTTTAATTTTCTGGTGGTATGGCTCTGTTCTCATTGTTAATAGACTTCTTGATATTGTAAACAGTCCGGATGGAAATGTATTCGGTCTTTTTAGCCTTCTCAGCATTGACAGAGGCTCAAAAAGATTGTACACGCATTGCCTTTTTTGTAGATACTCTGACATGATTTACAGTTAGAGAGATGGAACACAAACCCAACTTGTTTATTTTTGTTTCAGCTGTAGTTTGGTTGGATAATGAAATGGGGAAACTTTTTATTTCAATACAACTGAAAGTTTTAGGTCTCCACTCTATTTATTATGTTTATGAATTATTGGGCTCTATGTCTATATGAAACATCGGAAAATGGGAAATAGACATATATATATAGATTTGTGCAAAGGCCATTTAGATATTTCAGGAAACAAATTTGCAGACTATTTTTGCAAAGAATGGTAATGAAAGTCAAATTTGTTTGTGCGTGGAACGCCTCCTAGCTACATAAAGAAGGTGGCGGGTGACTTATTGTTCGAAGTTTGGTGCATCAGATACATGGAGGATCAATAAATGAAACACACACACATCACATGTTGAAGAAACCAAGACAAAAGTGTCTCAAACTTTGGCGTCAAAACATGAACTTACTTGTTCAAGCATACAGACCATGGACCATTTTTAGCCCATCTGATCAAATGGAAAATGCTATTTTTGCATGGAAGAACCTTAAAGCACAGACCACCTTATTAAAAGATGTATTGCATGAAAGATACTAAGGCATGGAAGAAAAGGATTGAATTGATGAAATGTACAAAAATGAATCAAATTGTTGATAATAACTATAAAATTAAGTAGGACTTAAGATCAATTTTTGCTGTAGTAGCACCCATTTGTGTGGTCCTTTCTTGGCCGTATGTATTTATAGTTTTATAATGTATGAATATCTGTACTATTTTACGATGTATGTATGTATGTACTATAAGAAACAACGACAAATTCTTAACTTACATGTACCGGGTGTGGCGAAAAAATCTTTACACTTTCAAATCTAGAACTTTATCAAAATGTATTTCCGCCAATAGTTTTGTAACAGGGTGAGTCAATAAAATTAAAATAACTAATATGATGTCTTGGCTACTTTAATCATCGATGAAGCGCCTTTTGGCTGTAATGATGGATTCCAGGTGGCTACAGAAGGCATTGTACCCATTGCGGATGTAGTCCTCAGACATGGCATTCCAGTGCTGGTTGACGGTGTCCTTGAGATTGTTGATATTTGTGTGATGGACGGTGCAGACCTTTCATTCAACGTGCACCCAAAAAGTGAAGTCCAATGCGTTGGCATCTGGTGATTAGGGAGGCCACGTTTTCTTTGGCCAGAAAGGTAAGTTTTCTTCCAACTACTTATGGACCTTTTTTGACGTGTGTTATGAAGTCTTCATAAAGGAATAGACGGTTGACCTGGAGATTCCCAACTGTTTTTGCAATCTCCGTTGATTTCTTGTCAGTGTCCAAAAGTGTGCGGGCCAAAATTTGTTGATCACGTTCAGATGGTATTTTCTCGGCTTTTTAGACACTAGTTTGTTTGTTCTTTTTTTTTTAATATTTGACCGGAACAATTTTACTACATTCACAAAAACCTTGATTTATGTAGCAAAAACTAAGTGTAAAAGTTTTTTTGCCGCACCCAGTAGATATGAACTGCAAAAAATATTTGGACTTTCTCTTTTTCTTGTTCAAGATTGTTTTTATGTTGGTACTTTACACATCAACATATTTGCGTTAAAAATAATTATACTAGACATTATATGTATGTAGGTTGTATAAATATGAATGTACACTATGTATCCTGTCTTCCCATAAATAACATCTAATAGCAGCTAAAATAACATTCTTTAAACAACATAAGAATAACCCTTAAAGGGAATAAAAACATATTTAGGTAGACATAGAAAGCATGAAGGAGAGAGGAAGAAAGAAGAGGCAGCCTTACTTTCCCCAAGGATCTGACTCATCAATATTTTTTTCACTCAACATAAATGTACCATGCCGAAGTAATAAAATTCTTTTTTTGTTATTTTCTAATAAGAACCATGGGGAATTTGATAATATGTTGATGGGAAATGTAACAAATAGGTAATGATTCAGACGAGTAGGAGGAGAGTACATGTTGAATAACTAATAATGATTCTTTAAATACCTGTAAAACTATAAAAGTTAAAGTATTTTATGGACATTTTATTTATTTTTATGATACTTATAAATAAAAAACAGAGATTTGTTTAAATTATAAATTTCTAAGGAATTGCTTCATATAAAGTTGTTTTTCAAACTTTTTATGCTTTTAATGACTACAATCATATATATGCTTGTTTTGATCCAAAGTTTAAGTCCGCAATTTTTTTCTTCATTAAAGAGCTATAATTTTGAGCTTTAAAAATATCCTTATCCCACTATGATTTATGGTCGATTAATTTTGATAAAATTGATCCTGTAAATAATTTATGTTCATAAGAATAGTTAATATTAATCTTATCTTTCATTTACCATCATTTGTACATCAATTGATCAGTCCAAGATACAAATAAGTCATCCAAGCCGATACTAGTATCCATTTAAGGACTAATTGATCAAATATTCCTTTATTTATATAATGATCATTTTTGATGTAAAATGATGAATAGTTTTATTTTATTTTATTTATGTTCATCTTTCAAACAAAATAATAAAAATTTGACAATCCGCTCTATTTTAACTATTCATAATGATTTAAGATATAAACTCAAACATTTTGTCATGAATGTGTTAATTACAAGATTACTCATAACATAACGTCCTTTTTCCTCAAACCAACACAACAAGTTTTATAAATCAGAAATCATTTAAAGTTTTTATTTACACAATTTTGAAAAAAATATCACATAGGTGACGTGCCCCATTTTCACCCACTGAATAAACTCTACTTTAACTCTTAGTGACTTTTTATTTCCCTTTATACACCTCTTTATTAAGAGGTTTTAGAGGACTAATTAATTTATACAAAAAGATACAAAATTAAAAAACAAAACAAACATATCTAGTTTTATACTTGTGAATAATTAGTTGATTAATTAATTTATCACTTGTTATTCCGCAAGTGTCCTTCAAATGTTGGTTTTTCATGTAACGGGTAGTTGATGTTATTAGTCTTAATTTAGTAATACCTGAAGTCCCGTTCCTGCATTATCCTTGTGCTCTACGAAATGGCCATCCCTACTCATAGTTGACTATTCTTTACTTGCACATAGTTTACTGAATGCCAATGAAATGTTTGATGGGTGTTCACAGTAAAAGAAGCAATATCTACCGATAAAAGCCAACTTGCTTGAACATACGATGTTCACCTTAAGAAATAATTATTGAAAGAAAATATCAACTTAAGATATCGCATTTCCGTCTTTCAATATGATGTTTAAATATACGGAAGAATTCAATATACCTCATACCTATGCTTAATATCTAGGCAATACATATGTATAAATAATAGTATTTTAAGTATGCATTCATTGTCGAACAAGGAGGATTATTTATGCAGTTTGACCTTGGTGATGTTGTTTTGGATAAAATAGTTGATTGAATTGGTTGTTTTAATATTTAATGTCCATAAATACATAATGACATAATCAAGAGGCCATGAATAACTAAACAAACAATAGTTAACTGGGAAAAACCTTATTTTTACTTGTCTGCACCTTTTAATTGTTGCTTTCTACATAAATGTTCATTGCAATCAAGGGTTAGTAATCTTTTCGAAAAAGACACAAAAGCAAACATATTTAAAATTGTAAAAATGTCAGTGCATGAACTTTAGTTTTTAAGTGTTTAGATTCAAGTATTACTCAAACTCGGAATAAAATCCAAAACAATTATGAAGCTGACAATTTCTTAAAAATGTCGTGAACTTCCCCGATTTTTTTGATTTTTTACAATTCAAGTAATGAGCATTAGTCAAATTTCTAGTGTCACGACTCAAAAGTAAATTATAAAACAACGGATGCTCTTTTTTTTATTAAAAAAGAAGAGTTGATGTACTAAAAAGGAGACACCATATTATATATTATGGAGATATTCTCAAAAACTCGAGCTCGAAAGTTTTGACCAAAATACAACATTAGATATTACTGTATTGGCTTTTATTAACTTTTTCCGAGTTTAAATCAAACTGAAGTTCATATGAGTCTGTTGAGTTATCACCATACGACGTTTCTACTGATAGACAATTCTACTTAAACTAATATGAATTCATTCTATACATAGATACATTCAAATATTATATACATACAAGTTTTAATCCTTCTAAACGATGACCTCACTTACCAATACATTAGCGAATTATTAGATTGTATTTCATCAAATATACCTTAAATTTGAGGTAAAGAACTTAAACATTACACTCTTAACTGTTATTGTGGAATCTTATTAATAAAGGAAAGTTTATCTGCATGTATGAAAAATAGTCACAGGGTACACCAAATATAATGCTCCCTGATATATATCATAAACATATTTTATATAAGAAATAACACCGTAGTTGTATTTTGGTAAAATTGCAGGAGTAAGCACACAGCATAAAGTGGTTATAGATGATGCACGGTATTCAATGATCCTAATGTTCATCATATTCATATTTTTGAGCAAAAAATAATAATATACCCGTATTAATAAAATATTACCGACGTGCATATATTTACTAGGATACTTTTTCTATTGTAGTTTTGTTATTCTAGTCTGATGGTTATCCTAATTAGAATACACTTACAGTACTAATATTTGAATAGAATACTAACGCTGATATGTAAAAATGAATTCACTCTCTCATGAGTTTTGTATGGAGTATACAGGGAGTACTGGCTTATTTGTTGTTGAGTGATCAAGAGACTAAAGTATGCAATAATCCTACCAGTATATTTTTTTTCTTAAACTCCTATTATTATTTTTTCATTTTTCAGCAGAGAACACTAAAAATTGATTTAAGTATTGAGTAATTACGTCATAGTGTGCTTATCAAAAAAAAGAGAGTAACACTGATAATTTCTTGGGGGGTTATTTTCTATATTATTAAAGCAAAAAATTTTCTTTGGACAGACGCGTAATTACTCTGAGCAATGTCGGGTACTACTGTTAAGCATAAATAAAAATAGATTATAAGTCCTAGGTAAAAAAAATCATAACAAACTATTTAGGAGGTGGAGATATTTCAGCCCTAGTACTTTTATATTTGAAGGCCTTGGCCCCATATCTTCGTGGTTACTACGCCAATGATATGTATATTTGTAAATTATATGCATTTTCCAGCGGGATAACTTTTTGTAGTTGTAACCTGAGCAGTATTTTTTATTTTCCGAAGCTGCTATGATTATTCTTTAATTATTTATGTGAGAAATAATTAAAGTATGTGTGCTCATGAAAGACGGAGAGTAGTAATGAAGATTGGTTCTGGATATATTATTGTAAGCCCATTTTGGACTTGAAGTAGAATAAGGGATTCCTACAAATGTCCTTGCTAAATATTTAGCGCAATTTTGCTACAATTGTAGCTAATCTAATGAAACTTCTTGAAAGCTAAGCTGCTCACCAGTAAAACATTATTCCATCTGAAAGCTAATAAAAAAAAGTGACGAAACGTGCCTGTTATCTATAGTACTATCCTTTTCTTACATATATTCTTATATAATTGACGTCACTTTATCGTTTTCTGTCATTTCTACTCAAGACGTATACAATTTATTCTTCGATTGCAGTTTCCCGTTTTGATAATCGAATGGAAAGAGTGAACCCATGGAGGCTGTATAGTTTGTTACAGAGTAATATGCAAGTATAATCAAACGGTAATAGCTGGAAAAAAAACTTTCATCAAGACCACTTCCCATTTCGGGCTTAAAGTAAAATCGAAGATTGACAACGGAGAGATTCTACCTGGGTATGTATACCTTGCTAGATATTGATTTTATCTTGCCTTCCATTACAGCTAATCTGATAAAAGTCATATAAGCTGAGCTGCTCTCTGATAGTGTATAATTCATTATTAGGCTATTCATTTTGTCAAACTCAATTACTATTTGGAGGGTTTTTGGAAATATATCTAAAAACTGCAAACAATTATTTGTTGGAAAAGTTGCCGCATCTTCAAGACCAAAAAGTCTTCCCAAAAGAATGGATTAGGAAAATTTTCCTCAAGATTAAAAAATGGGCAATTGTGAATATCACATATATTATACAATGTCAATCAATGTAAGGAAAATCCATACTTTTTTTAACATTTCAATTAGGAAAAAAAACGATTACCAATATTTGTATGCTACTATTGACTTTTAATGACTTATGAATGAGTAATATTGAACATTAAGATACATAATTTCTACTTGGAATAATGGTGCAGAGCAAACAAATTTACACATAAATAGTTTCTATTAATTAAATCCACTCAATTCAAGAAGATAAGAATGAGTTTCGAGTAATAGAACTTCAGACTCACTTAGAGTAGGAGGCATTTTAACTCCTTTGTATAATTGTGGTTCTTTATTACAAAGAACTTCAAAAGTAAACAAAACTACAAATAAATTACGTGTGAGTAGAGTTTTAAACCCTTAGCATTTTTTAGTGTGCTAATTTTTTTATCTTTGGCAACCTAATAGTATTTTAAACTTTCTGAAACTGATAACATTTCAATACCTAAATATATAGGGTAATTGCATTAAATAAAGAATAATTATGTAAATACGGTGTGTCTTTTAGCTGACCGTTAATAAATAATTGGTAATATAAAATAAAAAAACTCTTTTCCTTAGCAGTTGTCATTATTTTTTAATTCCTCAGTAGTGAACTTCCTTTCCTAGATAGATTCAATTATATTCAAAACCGGATTGAACATTCATGTGCGCTCATATAAGACGGAGCTTAATCCGGAAGATTTGTTCCAGAGATTTAATTGTAAGTCCTTCTACGACTCTGAGTAGAATTGGGGATTTACATCAGATAAGTCTAGCAAATTCCCTTGTTTTTATCCTTTTTCCACTCTTTTCAGCGGTGATTGTAGCTAATCTATTGAAACGTCATGAGCACTATTCTTTCTCCCCTCCTAAACATTCTTCAAATTGTCAGGGTTACGATGTTGATGATCGGATTCTTTTTTTAATATAAATATTCTACATACACTGAATTTTCATGATTACTCGTGAATAACAAAGAGTGTACCCTGTTCACTTGTTGGGATAAGTACTAAATGTAAGTCATTGTGGAACTCAAAGTAGAATTGGGGATAAATATCGGATTAATTCTAATCTATATGTCTTTCCTATATGAGAAGTGGGATTTGTATTTATTCCTCAATTCATAGCAACTTGTATCTAATAAAACAATGAAACGCCATCACAGCTTAGCTTCTCTCCTCCCAAACGTACCATATTTTTTTATTTATTTAGTACCTTGGAGTTGAACCATATCTACTATAACTATACATGCAGAACATATTCATTAAAATGAAATAAAATATCTAATTAAATGCAATACATAAAAGTAGAACAATAAAATAAGATATTATGTCATGGTTTCCCTAAAATTCTGGATTATTCTGTTGAAAACTCTTCCCTTATTGGAGGCCATAGATGTAATAAGTTTGATCACTTCTGATGCTGTCGGCCATGTATCTATTCCTATGTTTGGAATTTTCAGCGATAAGGCTACATATCGAGCAGATGCAAAACTATACCTCTCAATTCTTCCACAACAATCACTTCATATGACATCAGCCGGCTCGCAATAAGTTTAGCAAATCAAAGTCAACTGCATTGAATCCCAATGTAGCTCCTTTCTTCGGGAAAGTCCAAAAAAAACACAATTGCTTTTTGAAACTTATAATTTACAACTAGCACACCTTTTACTATTAATTTTACAAATGGCTTTAGAATGGCTAAACACGGACAATCTACCAATAAATGGACTGTGTCATTGAATATCTTACCACAGTCCTTACATGGCCACGAGAAAAAATACAATAAGCGAAAATCTGTAAGCGAAATGAGATTTTTTTTTGTTATTAATTCCTCTCAAGAATGACTTGATTCTGATCTTCCAGTTTTCAGGGAGAATCAATCGTCCCCTATGTACATCATATAGTATATCCGTCTCACCTTCAAAATTAGACAATGCAATTTTCAAATACCATGGGCATGGCATAATATAGAGACCTGACGCCCTCTCAAGAAGAAACTTGAATCTCCGGTCATTGAATAGACCTGAGGGGTGAATATCGTGCTGACCTAAAATGCGACTGCAAATAGTATGTTCTTCCCAAACCCTGTAATTTCCTAAAGAAAAACTTCTTACTCAGATTTTTCTGAACAATATCTACTGTTGAGTCGTCATTAAAGACAGGATCATTAGTCCAGATAACTCATTGAGCCGCACCCCACACTTGAGAAAGTGTTATGGTTACATCGTTGGTAAGATTGGTTCCCATCATAAGCTCTTTATATATTTTGGTCTCAATAATTGTCCTTCTCTATTCCAGCAAGGGGCATGTCTATAAAAATTTTACTGTACATTCGTCCAAGGATAATTGATAACTGGGTTATTCCTCCTCCCAGATAAGTAGTTTCGAAAGAAAAGTCTACCAATCCTCTTCCTCCCGATTCACCTATTCTACAACTAAAGAACTTGCTGTAGTTTTATAAATTACTGTAGGAAAAACACGAGTATGGTATAGGTCTATTCTTTTTTATATATTTAAACTCCTATAGAGTTTTATTTTTTGATTCATTGTTGACTTAATTTGGTTCCAATTATCTCCGTGGATACCATTACTCTCCCATGTGGGGCCTAATATATCAACTATCTTATTTATATTGCAGCTCCCAACTTTGAGATCTCGAGTAAGATTCTGTGAACTGATAGGCATAATAACAGTTTTACTCAAATTTAACTTCAGATCGGACCTCTTCTTAAATTTTCCAAGGAAATTTAATAGTACTTCCAGCCTCTTGATTAATTGAGCCTCTGAATTTGCTTCTACTACCACAGTTACATAATCCGCGTATAAGTCAATGAGATGCTTATCTCCCTCAAAACCTGCCAAACTTTTTTGATATATCTTCTACAAGTTCCTTAATCGTAGCATTAAAAATAAATGGAGCAGAAGGACATGCCTACCAATAGCTTTTATTCAATTTAACTGGTTTACTCTCCACTCCATCTATAGAAATTGTTGACGTGCTATTATCTACCAGTATCCAAACTGGATTAAAAAGCAGAAAATTTCTCCGTTCTAATAATTTGTGGAAAATAAATCGAATCAAAAGCTTTATAAAAATCAACAGCTAAAATGTCACCAAATTTATCTCTTTTCCTTACAGAGTCAATAGTAGCCTGTGTATTGGGAGAAACATTCGATATTTTCCAGTGTTTTAAAAACCTTTTTCTGCAATTCCAATATTGTTATTCAAAATTGGTTCCATTTGACGAGCTGGTACTCGGGAGAGAATTCTATAGGTTTTGTTGATAACTTTAATATACCTCCAGTGATGAAAGTCCATAGGGTAAGACCGAAAAAAAATCGGTCTATCAAGTGAGACCGAATAAAAGGTCAACAAAGTGAGCAATCCTTCCCTTTATCTCCGTTTTTGGTAATTTCCCGAATCTCTTTATTGAGTAAACAATTCTTTGTAGATAAGGGTTAACCTCATCCGGAATAAGTGAAAAAAAAATTAACAAAGTACCATCAGGATCTGATGCTTTACTCTCCTTCAATGAAATTTAATGTAATGAATAATATTTTCCCTTGTAAATGGTATATTCTCGGGATTACTTGAGATTTCTTTTCTTTTATGAAAACATTTTCTTTCTGTGTCTACTATTTTCTTGAATCTAGCATGAAAATAATTCACAATATCTGTCGTATTCGTGAGAACTTTAACTGTGCATTTCATTTTCATTATTCTTTGTGCTGAGAAATTATCATATACTGACAGCTGGTTTAATCTACAATTTCCATTACTCTCCAAATAAGGTTTCCCTCTATTTCTACCTTAGCAACATCAGCACCCAAAAATAATTGACGGATTTTGGCATAACTGTTCGAGAGAAAGTTGAACCCTCCTGAAGAATCATTCAAACTTCATTTTGAATTCTTCTCTTTCTCCCTTTTATGTTTCTCAAGAAATTGCCTTAAAGTAACTTTTATAATTCTCCTCTGCATCTGTTCTGCTTGATTTGTCGAAAAGGAATCATCGAAAATTCTCGCCAAGCGCCCTTTTAGTTTCATCTACTTCCAGGATCTATTTTGGTATTTTAAAACAGTTATTTTTCCGTTTTCCGTGAAGTTCTATAATAATTAACTTACGATCGGAATGAGGTTCTGATTTGTATGAAGCTGTTTTCAACAAACGAACTAATTAAGGAGAGACCAAATTCATATCAATTCTTGACATCTGACTTCCCCTTCTACACGAAAAAAGATATCAAATGGCCTCAACACACGGACGATACCTCCAAGATTAAATTCGCAAATTAAATCTCTTAAAATGGTTAAATTCGGGTGACAGGAGGAATTTTAAAAGTATCAACATTTAGATCACCAATCAAAATAAAAAGCAAAATATATTTCCTTTGATTATTAATAATACCACGAAAGAAAGAAAAGGAATTCTCACTCGGCCAATAAGCATTTAATAGACAAAATTTGAAACCATTGGCGTGAATTTAAATTTTGTACCACTCACTTTTATTGGAGTAATGTTTGATACAAGAAACATGTTCAAGTCTCCTTGTCATCATGGTTATGACTCCTTTATTCCCGGTAAAAAAAAATACCTTTCGCGTAAACAAATAGGATAGTTATAATAATACGAGGAAGAGTTCTCCGATTTAACTCTTGAAGACAAATGATGTCAAGATCCATTGACATAATATGATTTATTCGTACATGTCTGGATCTTCTATCTTTACCCCCTCAGGTATTCAGAGAAAAATTATCGGGTGAATGTCTATGTTTATTTTTTTAACATAACGAAAATACTTACGATTTACAGCCCAATGATGAGTATAGGGACCGGGAGAGGGGCCAAAGATGAATTAGTCCTCACTTCTTGAAAGACAATGATAGTGTAGGTTTGCATAATTATGTTTATTCATTTTTATGAAACTATAAAACTGTTTAAATATTACTTGGGGGCCACTAGTGATGAGTGAGAGCGTAGGAAACAAACGATTCATAACTCTATGTGACATTTTCGTAAATATTCATTATCCTCTTTTCAGGACTGATGACGACGTCACATAAAGTTTACTTTGGTTGCTCAGTCATCACTTGTAGATAACTGAAGTTATCAATCCTCATACAAAAAAAGAAAACATTCGAAATTACTCATCAATAGTGAAGGGTCACACCCGTGATGCATACTACCGAGTGATCCATAAAAATACGAACAATTTGTATCTAAAACTTCGGCAAGATATAAGTTTTTAATTAACAATAGAATTTCAACAAAATTAATACTATAAATTGATGTGTGTCTGAGCTCTCTTAATAATTAATGTAGCTGCCCTTAGCGACAATTATGGCTTCCAGGCGGTGGCGGAATATCCGATATCTGCTGCAGATGTAGTCATTTGTTATGGCATACTAGTGGTTCGCTGACAGTGGCTTTGACGGCCTTGGTGTTTGGAAGACAGACAGTGTAGGTCTTCCCCTCCTCAACATGCACCCAAAAGGTGTAGTCGAAGGGTTGGTATTAGGATTGTAGGGGGGACATAAGGTGTCATTCAAAAGAGTCATGCAATCGAAAAGATAGGTTTATTTCACTACTGGATCACAAGTGGCCTCTCCACCCTCGCAAGGCTCTTTCAACCCACTTTTTTTTATAGCTCTTTGGACAGTCTGCTGTGACACTCTTAGATCTCTTGCATGGGCCCTCATGAACTTGAAAGGATTGGCCTGGTCTGTTTTCTTGATATCCTCTGGGTCTAGTTTGGCCTTTCTGACAGAACCCTTCTTCCTTTCTAATGTTTTGGACTTGCTGACAGCGTAGACAGCGGTCTTGGAGACCCCCAACTGCTAGGAAGCTTTAATATAACGAAATATGAATTAATTTAATCACTAATCTTTCGTTAAATATTGCATTAATAAGTGTTCCGATTTCATAGGACCACCCGATATAGGTCCTATCGACATGTAAAAATAAAAGAAACAAAAAATTAACATGTTCACCCGGACAATTAGAAGAATGTTTAGCAAAAATATAATTAACAGAAAAGATGATGGTAATATTTCAAGAAAAGAATCATTATTTGTAATGTGAATCAATTTTCTCACTTAAGCTTAACAATAAATTATATATTTAATATTTTTATAAAATTCATTATTTTAAAAAATACATAAATTACATAACTTTAATTTAATTCAAGTATTGCAGTAATTAATGTATATTTCTTTCCTTAAGAGACTGATTGTAGATTTCTTGAGCCATCTCGGTAAATTTAACATAAAATACAAAGTATTATATATATATACATATATGAACTTTTTTATCCGAAACATACTTGAGATTTTCACAGCACCAAGAAGTTCCTGATGGACTCATTTGTCCTGGAATTTAATTATCAAGGTTTCATTTATTATTTTTATGTAATCTTATTATTTACTTACTCCAACTATGAATAAATGTAAGTAGTTATCTTTATTGTAATACACAACCTTTTTTACCAAAATAAAACGAAAAAGACCCAAATCAGTTACCTCATTATTCCCAACTTTGGAGTTATTATTTAATCATTGTTGGAATCGTCTTCAGCTCAAACAGAGATAAATCGATTTATATTTGCCATAATTTTGATTATTATAAAAAAAAATTGTTAACATACATGTATTTCATTTTATGTTTGAATGTCTTATTCACTTGATCTTCCTTTAAAATCTTTGAAATTTAATTATAAAAGGCAATACAATTGAATAACAAAAGACATATATTGATGCAAAGTTGATTGTCCAATCAAAAGAGTCGATTGTGTGTGCTTTTCAAAAGGAATCTTTAGAGTTACAAATGAAATTCATGAATAGCTCGTTTAAAAGTTCATTTTTAAAATAAATTTATGATGGAAAAACTTTTCGTGCAGTCTTTTTAGTTTTTTTTTAAATTGTATTTTGATATGTATGATTTTTTTCTTAAGATAAATGGTATAGTTTTTCTTCATTTTACTTATGTACAAATATTGTTTACATATTTAATCCATTCCTTTGATGATAGACAATGCATGAATCAGTAATTCAATCCTTATCGTCATTCATTCAAATCTGTTTAAATAGTAAACAAACAAAAAAACGCCTATAAAACAGGTTAACTGTCCATAATACCTGCAAGCTTAATCCAGATTCAAATTTAGAGTATATGTTCATTTCTAGAAGTGGTGTGAACTTGTCTCCAACTTGCAACTCGAATTCATCGCACAATCAAAGACTCTATAATTGAATTTAACACCAAAGCTAAAACTTGAGAATACACTTGGGTTTGATGTTCATTTTAATTTTCCCAATAAATATAAGGTACTCCTTGAAGCAGGGATTTTCAATAAGCGGCCCATGGACCAAGTCCAGCCTGTGAGTGAATTTCATACAACCTTTGTAAATTATGTAATAATAATGATTAAAAAATAACAAAAATATACATTATTTGCTTAAATTTACGCATTTGATGTAGCTATAATTCGTAAATTAACACTTATTATATCTACCCTAGATAATATTTTCTTTATTTTATCAGATGGATTTGCACACACTTACCACTGCGCTAAATTATTCACTAATAAAATTAATTGAACGACTAATATAAGTACTCCCTGGTTTGATTTTATATATTTATATCCAGTGATGAAAATCTAGTGTATATTGAACATGCATCAAAAAGATGAATTAAAAATCAACATGGTAACCCTGAAAATTGAAGAATATTTTGAAGTAGAGAAGAACAATGCACATGACGTTTAATTAGATCAGCTACAATCAGTTCTTACAGTGGAGTAAAGGGAAAAGATGTAAACAAGGACATTTGCTAGTATTACTTCGATGTCGATCCCCAATTCTACTCTGAGTCCTACAAAGACTTACAATTATAAAACTGCAACAAATTCTCAGGGTTACACGTCGTCTTTTATGAGAATAAACGAACGTTCAATCAGGGTTTGAATATAATTGTATCTATTTAGGAAAGGAATTAAATAATAATGTCAACTACTAAGGGCAAAAAAAATCATTCTGCAGATTACCAATTCCGAAAAAAAGGGGCCAGATAAAAAGTACACCGTATTTTCATCAATGTTTACATCTATTAAGAATGCAAGTACGCTTAGCTCGAATTTATTGACATAATCATGGTTTATGGAGATCTATAGAACTCTATAAGAGGGATTTCAATAAGAATGAATGGATAAGTTGAGTTGAGCTCTCCTTCTTCTGTCATCCTTGCCATCCATGCTCTTTAAATGTCTTACAAAGCTACTCTTCTGTCCACAATCCGGAGGTTTTCAGCACTTTTATTTTTATATTTGTTTATTACGGCGGAAAGTATCGTTGAAAAATGTAAAATTACAGGTAATATTTTATGAGTGTGCCTTACAAGATTATCTCTTCTTCTAATTTTGGCAAACACTCAAAAACTCTTGAGAACCTTTACTTTAAAGTATCTTTTAATTTCTGAAGAGTAGCCTTGAACTTGCAGGATAAGGACTTTTCCCCCATCTCTGTCTCTTTCTCAGAATAAAAATATGTATGTCTTTTTTTTAAATAGTTTAAAATCTTTGATTTTTTTGAAATCCAGATATTATGGTCTGGTTAGAAATAGTCAATTTTCTTTATTCAAAGTAATTGACTGACTGTTTTTGATGATTTTTATAAAAAATGAAATATTTACTCCAAATAACTCCTCTAAAATTGGATTTGTATTTTTTTTTTTTCAACGTGATTTTAGCCATTTATAACACAAAAGCTTGTCATAAGTAAAAAATTCCCATTTTTTTCTGTTTAATGATCCATTAATTATAAATTTGCAATTACATCAATCATGTTTTTACGCAATAAGAACTGTCATGCTGCTCAAATCGAGTAATCTAAATCTAATATATCAAATTATGACGTTATAAAATTAAGCACGTTCATCTTCAAAGTTTCATTTTGACCTTTGTTCATCTCTAACATACACTCAATTTTGACATTTTTTAATAATAAAGTCATTTACGCAATAAACGATTGTTTATGTAAATATTTTATTCACAATTTTGACATTACATAGTCGTCAAGTTCAAGGGGGAACATAGAAACTCTAACTAATGCACACTAAATAATAAGAACTGAGAATCAATATCAGTATATGTTGTGCTTCAACACATCAGTAATCTGGAACAAAAATTATAAATAGTAGAAATTCTCATTTAATTGTTAACCCTCTATTTTGAACTGGGATATTATACACCCCGAAATTTATAAAAATACTTCAGATTCCTTTGAATCTAAAATTTAATTAGAATAAATACGATTATGTATTTATCATGATTATGAATCAATTATAATTTTTTTCTTATATTGAACAATTTTTAATCAGGTAAATCAGTAAATTTATTTAATTCTATTGCGGAAAAGTGGTTCCAGTGTTTTTCTATTTGATTACTTGGATTTTTCTTATTTTTAATTTGAGAATAGAGGTATAACATGGGCGCCCAAAATTATAATTTTGGGGCCTATTTTTGTATAAAATCACTTCAAGATTAAGAATACAAATGTAGGCCAGACTCACTTTTGAGAAGAATCATACCAACTTGTTTTTTGTTAACAGGTTGCTCCAATTGAAAGTACACAATATTATCTTATGCTCCTTATCAATAATATTAAGAATCTTTAATTGCGTATTAAAAATTGCACAGGTATTATTTGATGAAATCTTTATCTATCAACTAATCCTTGTTTATATAACAAATTTGAGCAATGAAAGCTTCCTACAACTTAATAATTTGCGATGTAGTTTTGTAAGACTCTAAATTGTTGTAATTACAAGTTATGGGAAACTTTCAAAGTAGTTTTGTGCCGGTCACTATTTAGAATAATCATAACACCTTGTTTTGTTAGACGGGCTGCTACATTTGAAAGTACATAATTTTATTTTATCCTCCTTATCAATAGCATCAAGAGAAATTAATCGTCTACTTAAAAATTGATCTGGTATTACGTTATAAAAAACTTTACCTACTAAATAATTTTTGTTAATAGTAAATTTGAGCAATGAACCTTTCCTTCTGCCCGATCTAGACCAAACTTTTCCTTTGAACCGATCTAGGTCAAATATTTTTATGAGACTGGTCCAAACCGAGCTTTTTGTTAGACCAAACTAATTTGGTCCAACTAAAAATATAATGGCCTCAGACTGGTCCAGGATTTCCAGGCCGATTCTCAACAATAGTGCAGTTGTGTTCTTTTTGTTTTTTGTTTATTCTTTAATAGTTCGTGATCGTGTTAACAAATTGCTCTGAGTGCTGATTTCCTACCTACTTTGAATGTTGTTTTTTTTGTTTTTTTAATTTGCATAATAAAATAATTATATTCACGTCAAAACTATTGGACTTATCAGCCAAGTGTGTGGTGGCCTAAAATATGAACATTGATATCCTCCTCTACTGTATAGGTATAGAAGGTTAACTTTGTCCTTTGAAAGACAAAGAGTACCACTGATCATTGATTGTGGAGCTATAAGTGTAAGTTCATGTTCTACTCAGAGTAGAATTGAGAATAGAAAAAATTCTGGAGTGGGAATTAGGGCTGTGGCAGTCCTTTTTTAAGATTGAAGAATGTAGTCCCATCCAGTTCAGTCTCGGTGCAGTCACTTTCTGTCCTGCATATCAGTCCTAAAACTTATAAATTTCGGTCCTTGATGATGTCACTCAACTAGATTTTTTTAATCAGTTCTAGTACTGAGAGTCCGAAGGACAAGTCCCAACGACTGATAAGATCAGTCCTAAGACTAGATTGGAATAGACCAAATTAATAAGGACTAACACAGCACTAGTGGGAATTCTGTTGTTTTCCTTCTTCTCATCGATGCTCGCAGATAATCTAATAAAGCATCCTAACAGTTAAGCTCCTTTTATCCATAACATTCTTCAAATTACCAAATTGATATTTGGTTTTATATATATGTACCAACAGTTCATATTTTCCACAACCCTACCAAAATACATTTGTGGCTTGGCGAATCAAGTCAAATAAAAGGAGTTAGTTTACTAGAAAATAAGCAAAGAATAATTTGCCGATGAATCGTTAATCTGCCAAATTCTTTATACATGCATCACTAATTTGAAGTCACAAATGCTTATAGGAATTTGTGCCTTGGAGATATTCACGTCATGTAAAAAGAGTTGTAATATCCTTATCTATGTCTTCCTGATGTATTTTACAAACATATATGGATGTTACTATTTCTACAGACATATTTGTATGAAAGCATTCTATGATTAGATAGATAAAAGTTATATGTAATTCCTAGAGTATGCATAATTATGTTATTGTAATGAAAGACCTCACTTATTGAATGAGTGAGTCTGTGTAGCATAAGTCACGTATACTTTGACTTTTCAGATAAAATATCATTCAGGCATATGTTAATAGTTTGATAATAGGACAGGTGAGTAAATATAGTCTCTTATTTTGCTATTCGTTTTTGTTCTTATTCCAGAAAATTTTGTATGACTTTCAAAATTATATTTCTCTCTTTTTCTCTCTCTCTCTCTCGTTCTATCGCGCGTATTAAAGATCCATTTCTTCATTGGAGATAGTTTCTTGTATAAGTACAGTATTTGTAGTTCGCTTTGCTCTCTCAAGGATTACTGGATCCAAAAAGGCAGAATATGTTCTGAAGGAAAATATCAAAACTAACCGGCTACAAATATGGACTTGGTAAGAAATGGGTTAAATATTTTTCATTTGTAGATACTATTGTAGACTAATATATTTATCTATTATAATAATTGTACGATGAATATTTAATAACTTCGACGTAATTAGAAACTCAAACAAGCATATTAATCAATAAGACGACGCCTCTTGTCAATAAGTAAAGTCGTAAAGCTATTAGTGAGCTTTAAAATATTCATTAGCGGAGTCCTTCTTCTAATGAATATTGATAATTATTTTTCCATTTGATACATCTATATATTATGTGATCCGTCAATACAAAAGTAATCTTCATAGAAATTATTAAATTGATAAGTTCCCAATCTATTGTATTATATCACTTATATAAACGCATCAATGACCAAAATTTGCCTTATTTCAATCAAATTTTGGCTTCATTACAAATTGTTTGGGATAAATTGAGATATCAAGAAATAAGTTTGCTGGTATTGCCTTAAGGAGGACAGGATGTTTTACAGGAACACCATCTATGTCAAAACTGTCAATTATATTATAATGAAAAAATATGTAAAGTTTTTTATTCAAGAGGCGATGTCTTTATTTAAATTTGGAAGTTGTGGAGAAGAGTTAAAAAGGTTTACTATAAGAGCCACTGGTAGAGACTTTCCATCCATTTAATTTATAAAACTTTATTTAACTCCTATTTTGACCTATTTAGATATAACGGTTCATAGAACTTTTAAGACTTTATGTGTAATTTGCAGTGTAGATTTATCGAAATAAGGTATTAATGAAAATAGAAGATAATTAGTTGAAGAGTACAAATATAATCCGGAATCACTTTAGATAAAAATCCTGCCTTCTTGTTTTTGGGAAATCAAACATCGACAATTTTTCTATAAAAAAACAGGATTATATTTATATTCTTCATCTCTATCTTTATTTAAAAATTATTTAAATTAATTTTTTAGAAGTACTGAAAATGTCACTTAAATGTTGAAAAAGTTTCCGTTCATGATTAAAGAAAAATAATATAATAAATTAATTATATTTGAAAGGCCATATCGGAGTGACCTTATAAATATTTCATGAATCAAATGACGATTATATGAAGACTATATGACATATTTGATCTATTATTATGATGTATTCTCTCAACTTATTCTAGAAATTTGAATGTGAAGCTCATAACTGACCAAAATGTGTCAATGAAATATTGAGGCATTAGTATTTATTCAGGGTTTTTATAAATTACTGTCCCATCAAAATGTACTCATACTTGCTCGGAATAAGAACTGTAAAGAAGCGTAGAAAGTCTGAAATCAATTTTTCCATAGGATACATATTAAAAATATTATTAATTTGCTAATTAGGAGTCTCATTTGCACGTATCACAGCCTTAAGTCTTTGAAAAGAACTCGAACAACTGACACATACATTTTCTTGCAGAATACAGGAATGCAATCACCGAGTGCATGCATTTGTGATATTTATTGCTATGTTACTGGTGAGCCATCCATAGTCACTCCAACCAGGCCTTTCAAAATAAAAATAAAAAGCCTCTCCCAATAACAAAACCGTGATTACTGTACTTGGATATAGCTACAAGCACTCTCTGCAGCTGCTATTTTGTTGACTCTTAGAACAGCATTAGCCTTCATATTCTATATACCTTAAACTCATGACTAAGTTCACGAAGTTCCAATCAGGTGAAGAAGTAAGACAAAAATATTGTCAAATGGACATTGCGGACGAATGCTTCACCCGATTAAAAGCCGATTGAGATTCTTGAAAACACACATCCTAGATCTACGTTATAAATTTTATCTTTAGGAAGTCTAATTAGATTTCTTCTTAAACATATTCAGAACTCGGAAAATAGGTGATTATTCCCCATTTGAATCCACTGCATTCCACACTATGACGGAAGCCGGTTTGAAGGTGTATTTATTATTACAAACGTGGATAGGGGAGCAGGTTTTAGTTTCTTAACAAAACCTAGAAAATGTTTAGGTCTCAAGATAAAAGGATATAAAATTGAGGGACGGTCATCTATAATAACTCTGCAAAGTTAATTAGTTAATTGGGAATTTTTTTTGTTGACTTCTGTCCAAGATTGTTTTTGTGTTGAGGCACCAGAGAATATGTCAATGGATCCTTCACGATTAAGGGATTCATCAATGATATATTTTTAATCAATAAGTCACATTACATAGACTGTCATTCTAATCAGATTATAATCAACTCCACATTTTCTTAAGAATTAATCACATAATAGCATTATCATAATACATAGTATGTATTAAGACACTCTGCTTTGTTTCTCTTTGTATGTGTCATTCTTATTTCTTGGCTTATGGATATGATAAGTAGTATCAAAAAGATACTACTTGCTATAAAACATATAATATAGTTATATAACATGTTTGTAAAACAATCTGTTTGCCTCATGTAAGGAAAAACTTACATATACATTTTGATCATACTATGCTGCAGCATGTTACAGTTGCCTGGAAATTGATCCGAGTAACACCATAGCCGTGGAATCGTACTGAGAAGATCAATATATAAAATACCCGTATATTACACTCAGAAACGGATAAACTGCGGGGAGTTACTTTTTAGCCGGTAAAAGTCTTCAAATCTGTATTTTTTGACCGTTTTTATCATTTGTCATATTTATATTGCTACTTAAGGGCAATTTCGAGTCTTTTCTTTCTTTGCTATGATTATTTATCTACTAGTGGGATAAATGAGCAAACGAAGTAGTTTACTGTCTTTTTGGCGTCATCATCTGTATTTAAAACTCACCAAAAAATGCCAAATTTAAAAGTGAGGGAACAGTTTCATAAAAATGGTAATATAATCACGCAATCTTTCCCTATCACTAACTTTCCAAACGTGAGAGCCCAATACTTCTTGTTGGACCTATGGTCACCACTCCTCTGGCTAATAAGGGTTCTATTTAGTATTTCTGATGGTGTTTTTTGTAATTATATGGAATGAGCACAGATGCAACTGTGATTATTTTTCTTTATTTCTTTTCTTGTAGGAATTGAGTAAAGAAATGACATAAACTCTTTTTTTCGACCAATCATTACTTTTAATATTCTCCTCGTGTAGGATTAAAAATTATATGCGATTATTACAAGTATCTAGAATTCTATGAGTCATTGCTACAAATTACTCGTGGGTATTAAAATATCTGGTCCTATGGAAATATGAAGTTAAATTACAGGTGTTTATCTAATACAAAAAATAATATATACCTGAAATGTATCTTTAAAGATTACATTTACGATTTTGTATCGATTTTACCATTTTCTTTTTTTTAATTTGAATTGAATTCCAGGTTTGGGTTTTCATTTTCTAAAGAAAATATTTCAAATGCATGGCCTTGTTTTAGATAAACGAGTGTCCTTTTTTTTATTACCTAGGATATTTATGTTTTTGATTAAAGTCTACCTTATACAGCGTCCCTAATTTTTATAGTGCCCCCCCGGAAACCGGGTCTGATTTTGAACTCGACGGATATTGATTTTATTAAAATATATCGCTACTAATTAGTCGGTCAATTTTATTTAACCTTCAAACTAACCTTTGAAACCCCATTAAGAATAATAACATTTGCCAAAGAAGGGCAATCCGGACGCTGGAAAGTTTGCTTAAAAAACGAATAATGATAACAGCTTCAAAAAATTAACAACACTCTTCTAGTTTCAAGTTACAACTACAGAAAATACTACACGCGTTTAAATTAATACTTTTATACAACTCTATACCCATTTGTACTCAATGTTCCTCTCTAAACCAACCCCTGCATGGGATTAATATGCAGATTCGTACGTTACTTTCTTCTCTATGTACCCATACAGTATGGAAGGATATCAATGTTGATATTTTAAACTACCACACACCTGGTTGATAAACTCTGCATACTTGACATGGATGTGAATAAACTTTGATACTCATTGTAAGCCTATGTATGTATGTAGTTTGAATTATCATTAAATTAAAGACAAGAGGTTTTTGATTTATCATTTTCATTAGGAGGAATTGAGTACTTCTTAAGAAATACAACGTATATGTAGATCCTTTTAAAAGAACTGTTGACCCAAACTGTTTATTGCATAATATATAAGAATAATCGCTGAGGGGGTCTCTATCAATGATGGAAATATCATTTCACAGTAGTGTGCAAATGAATTATAATTATGTTTGACTTAATAATAAAATAAGAAGGAGGAAGTTACAATTTCAGCTCTTTCTTGGAGATTAAGTAATAACTAAGATATGTATATCCGTATTCTTGGGTATTTATTGTAAATAACAAGTATGTAGTTCATAGAATGAAACATAGAAACCAGATAGCTATGGCAGGCGTACTCACACAACTCAGCCAAATTAACAGCCCCCAATAAAACTAGAATTGTAAAAAATATGACAAAAGATGGAACGGAATCGACGAACCCAAAATTGTCCGGGATAGTTGTTAATGTATGAGAACCATAAACACAATCCACAACTTAAGTTGTCTGAGTTTTATTTTTGTCTTTATCGAAGAAAAATTGTAAAATATGACTTATTTTCTTTTGTTGGTATACTGAATAACTCAATCACAAAGCTGTGCATTAAGTTTATTAGTACGAAATCTTATCTATCGAACACCATCTAGCGTAAGCCGATTGTACTTATATAACGCAAGATACACATTACTAAATTCTTCTATTGGAAAAATAATGAACTTCTTTTAACATACTTATTATAAGAATAAAGTAGAGTTGTCCCCCCCTCAAACAATTATTTAATCGGGTTGATTCGACTTCATTCGATTATTTTTTAACTTTACTCAAATTGTGAGTTGATTTTTAAATTCGAAAAAACCGTAGTGTTCTTCAACTTTTATCATAACGTGTTGTATATTTTCATTATAGATTTTTTTTTGCTTTAGTTCGAGTCCAAATTTCATCTTTATAATTAATATTTATTTACTATTTTCACTGATAAAAACACAATTGTTGTTTTCAATTTTTTTAATATTAACTGAGTCACGTCTTGTTATTATTACAGTATGAGGACTCAAAAATTAGAATCCTTATTGAAGCTGTCTAGCCTCACTTCTAAAAGTCTAATAAGTTTGTACTTGACACCATTCAAAAGAGCTGACGTAAAGCAACAATTTAATGTTTGTTTTATTTGTTTGTGATCAACAATGTCCGAGTAACAAGCAAACAGCAGAGGTTTTGTGATTTCCGTTGCGCAAAATTCGATCTCCGACAAGAAGATCTTCACAGTAGACGCTGTTCTGAACAAAAGAAATGATCGCTTCCTGGCTCAATCAAGAGCTCAGGTCGAGGGAACCTTCAAGATCAAACATCCAGCCCAGGGCATGGTCTTCGGTGTTGTAGCATCTGACGACTCATAGATGCCTCGCTACTTCTTCAAGGCCAACAAGAAAGTCAACTCGAACGTTTACTATAAGGTCCTCAAGTACCATGTCTTGCCATGTTGAAGTACACTTTCATCAGGTACAACTATGTGTTCACCCAAGACGGTGCCCTGGCCTCCAAGAAGGTGCAGCATTTCTGCAGGGAAAGCATGGCTGCTTTCTGGCCTGCAAATTTCTTGCCTTCGTCCTCACCCTACGTGAACCCCTGTTCTTCGTTTTTGGTGTATCTTGGATGGCATATCTAACAGGGATTTTCACCCGAATGTCGATGCCCCGACGGCTGTGATCACGGAGAAGTGGAACAACTTGTCCTCGGAGCGCTCTAAGCCAGTTGTCCGTCTATTCATCCCTGTATTGAAGCCATCATTCAGAATTGAATAAAAAGTGTAGAAAATTGTTGAATTGTTAACTTTCCCTTCAAAAGTTTCCCATAAAAATGGCAAAAAATCAAAATATATAGAAGTGTAAACAGTTTTAAAAATTTTCTAATTTTTGAGTTCTCACCCAGTCAATAAATGGTTACTGTAGAAGGCCATTCAAATTTGAGAGGTCAAATTAGAACAAAACGTTAATAAAAAATTGTATAATAGACGAAAACTTTTTTATATTTTAAGTTCAAATTGTTGTCCTCATGTAAACTTAATAAAGATACATCATAAAACAAAAAAATGAAAAATTACCATAGTTGGAGGTTTGTACTCAACCGAGTGCCCATTCCAGTATTGATTTGTATTTGGTCTCTCCAGGTCATTCAAACTGCTTTGATTCTACATAAACTCTTAATATTGTTAACTACTTTGAATTCTATTTACAACGGTATGTAAAATAAAAAACGAGCAACAGTTTTTGATGTAACAGTAATTTGGATATTGAACAGACTTGGAAAGTTGTAAATCACTATAACAGGGTATTGCTCTAATAAATCAAGTTCATGCTTAAGGAAAGGTAAAATATATGAAGTGGTAAGCATCTAATAATCATTAGTTGAAAACAGCAATATATTTTTTCAATGATACTTCCTCTCTATAAATCATATAATATTAGCTTCATTTTGCAAAATCTTATTAGGTGAAAAGGTAGAAATTTAGCCACAATCTGTACTGCACATCTCAACCTTTCCTTTGCAAAGAGTAAAAAAAAAAAGAATCTTAATTAGAGTTGTATAAAATATGACTCCTCATAGACATGAATAACTACGTTTTCGATCCTCTATTCTGCTCCGATTCTTACTGGGACATACACTTTTAACTCCTGGGTTGTCTGCAAGAATATATATATATTTATTTTTTTTTTTTTTTTGGGGGGCTAAAAACTACAAAATTTTGAAAAAATTGCAAAATTCACATCTTTTGACAAAAATTAAGTTTTTCCGACGAAAATTCAAAAGCTCATAGTTATTCACAAGAAATTTAATTTTTTTGAAAAAAAATTTCGAGATAAAATTTTTTCTTTTTTAATTTCAAATGTTAAATTCATTTAATAATTATTCACAAAAAAGAAATTTTTGGAAAAAAATTCAAAAATCAATATGTATTTCTAAAATATTAAATTTTTTGGAAAAAAAAATAAAAAGCTGCTTACAATAAAATCAAAACTTGTTGGAAAAAGATTTCAAAAATCCACAGCTGTCCACAAATAATTTCAAAAATTAAATCATAAATATTCAAGTTTTGTAAAAAAATTTCAAATATTAAATTTTTTGTAAAATAAATTCTAAATCCATAGCAATTCACTATAATTACAGTGGGGCATGTGAAATAAATAGGAAATAAACAATTTATGTTCAAAGAGCAGAATATCTTGAATATTATGGGAAACAGTTATTAAAATCTGTAATAAATTTATTTATGTAGAGATTCTAGGTCTTGACGATGGTAACATTTTATTAGTGTGATAAATAATTTAGTAATCCAGACTCACTAAGTTTTGAAATTTGAATGACATTCAATTTGTCCAATGCCATAAATGACTCAGGAGTAGTAAGGAATTCGAGAGTAAGGCTTGAAGAGTCTAGGATGTTTACCGAATTTATATTCGGTACGGAGTGTACAGCACAAATTCATTATCATAAATAGAATTGCAATTAAATGAATGTGGTGGAGATGATAAATGTGTTTGTCTAGAAGACTAAAGTACTATAATCAATAAAATATTCTTCATAGTAGGAAACGAAGTGGAGTTGTCTGTAGGAGGAATCCCTCTGAGTTCTAATTAAGGAATTGAGGATAGACTTCCACTGATGTGAGGTTATTGAGCACTAAGTTTTTTTATTTCTTGATTTGCTTGCATATCTTTATGTACTAACCCTCGGGAGCCTTCCCTTCCTTGTCGTTCAAGCAATGATATACATAAGGGACCAATAAAAAAAATTGTATCATTGCTCTTGTTAGACATGCACACGCCTTGCAATATTTCATTAATACAACTACATTATTATATCAAAAATATTTGTATGATTTACGTCAGGGATGACCATATAAAGTGTATCCTGTACACCCGTTCGATGTATTATGTACACCCCTCCAATATTTCATTAATATGACTAGATATTCTTAGATCAACTATATTATATATTCATAGGTACATCCATAAAATTGATCTTAATTGAGAACTAACAAGAAGGATGCTTTCTGTTGGACCTTTGTACATATTAAATATACCGTGAGTTCCGGCGAATCTTGAACAAACTTTCCCATGCTCAACTTTATAAATATTCTCAAAAAATAAAAGTGTTAAGACTTTATATGAAAATTAAATTTCAAAGTGGCAACCCTTGGCCTCTAGCATGACCTCGATCCTAGGCCTGAACCCCTTTCATCCCTTCTTTACGCATTCATTCGACATGTCAACCAGCTCCTTCTCCAAGGTAGCCTAGGGGGACTTCACTTTTGCAGGGCTTCCTCTCAATGACGTGCCAGATACCCTAATCAAAAGAGTTATAGTCTGATGAGGACGAAGGTCATATTGACCAGGTCCAGAAATTTGTCAACTTATCTATACAACACCTTGATTTTTTAGTCAAACTTTCTCACAAGGCTGTTTTTATCGTCCGTCAGTTTTTTAATCTTGGTAATGAGACAATTGGACATGGGAAGGATGGGGGAGATCTCATCATAACTCATTTCGACGTCAAGAAGTGTTGATACAGGGTTGTTTTTGTTTGTTTTTTGTCTCATCTCAATATTCCTTGGTCTGATGAAGAAATGTGTTCCATAAGAAATGTTTGTTTCTATTTTTGTACTAATTTGTATGACAGAAAAAATTCGGTAAATAATTTCAAAAGTTAATGAAATATTTTTATAGTTTTATTCACGATTCTCTTCGACACGTTTTATTAATTTGTGAAAAAAATATTTGATAGATGTTATGAGTATTTTGAACCCCACGTTTACAAAATCCAGGCGATTCAAATATTTATTATTTAATCAATAAATAAATATTATGAATGTATATTAGGGATAAAGTATGTACATAAAAGACTCTATGACATAATGGAAAATCTAATTAAATAAACGCCTGAATATTTTATAAGTCTCTCTACTTCACCGAATAATTTATATAAATTGTAGTTGTTTATATAATGTAATTTTTTTAAGAAGTCCCCCGAAAAAATAAACTTACATCACTAGGTTTTTGAGTATTCAAAACGGAAATATCAATCCCATTTTATCCAGGTTGGTCGAAAATAAATTTTGGTTAAGTAATTACCTTTTTTTCTAAAATAATTTATTTTCTTTTAACCTAATTTCAAGCTTTTAAAAAAAGTGTAACACATGGCAGTTTCTCTACTAATAAAAAACCCAGAACAGAAAGGTATTGAGTTATTTATTTACTTTGCGCTGATGTATAGAAAATCGTGCAAATTGTCGGTAGGACAAAAGGACTCTCCAGAACGCCAGAGACCAGATTGCTTTGTCAATGGAAAAAGAACAAAGAGTCACCCGAACCAAAATTTCCAGCCTCAGTTATGGCTATGAGAGTCATCTCATTAGATTCTAAAGTCATGCCAACCCACTATTTTAATGTCGATTGGGCTAAAATTTACTCCAATGTCTAAATCCATATTCTCCAGGAAAGTTGTCAAGCCTGGATTGACACCAATTATCCAAATGGAGCAAATGTTTACCATAAGATGGTCCTCCTTATCAAATTTCCAAAAAATATCACAAAGTTCTGTGCTGAACAATTTGAAAAATGTTGTCCAAAGGAGATGTGCCCTCCTCATCACCAGATGGAAATCCTTTGGATTTTTATTTTTTGATGCATCCTCGAGAGGAAGGCTTACCACATTCTCTGTTCAAGTGTCGATGCACTCAAGGACTCCATAATCTGGGAATGGGCCAAAATGCACCTGCAATACATTTTTCCAGCTTGTTGGAGTTTTTGCCCTCTTGTAAAAAAATACTTAGCAGCTGAGGGCTCAAATTTTGAGTTATAATTTAATTATGTATTTACTCTAAATTTTAAACTGAATAAATATTTATATTTATTATTAAGTTATACGGACTTATTTTTTAAATTGAAAAACTGAAGAAAAATTTATAGTCACTATATTCAAATGTTATCCCAAAATGTTTATGTTTAAATATTTATTGTTAGTTGGTTTTTTTTATATCAAATCTCATAAGATGAGATTTATAGCGAATGTTTGTTTGTTTGTCAACCGTTTTGAGGTCCCTAAACAACCAAATAAAAATATTTTTTCATTAAACATTAACCCTTTGTTAGTGAACTGGGATATTATTATGTCCTTTAAATCTACACTTGATCTCCAATACTTTTTCAGGAAGCTCTCAAAGCATTCAATACGATTACATCCTATTTTTCTTTTATCTAGATAATGCCTTGTTTAGGATTTATTAGTGTATTTAGCAGTTGTTAATCGAATCTGAGTGAATTTAATGAACTTTTCTACTTAAAAGTTTTTTTCCTTCTGATTTATTCATTTTTTTTATGTAATGATATTGTATCCATTATTTTATATCAGACAAACAGCCTCATCAAAATTGATTAGTACTAATTTGATTCCCAAAATTTGTATAAAGTATAAATATTTAACATATATTTTTGTCAAAAATGAAACTTTTATATTTTTACTTTACGAATAACAATTTATATCTTGTTAAAACCCCAAACTCATGTTGTTAAACATATTTTAACAAAAGGATTTTTTTTTTCTCAAGGTCTTTTGAGCAGTCTATTTACAAGTAAAAAGTAGCTGTAAGAAATAAAAAATAACGTAATTATTATAATCCTTCAATCGTTTATCATAAAATTAAATACTTTCTATTTTTGGGGTTTATTTTAAACCTAGTTCACTACCAGCGGTATAAAAGGGATGTTCACTAAAGGAGAATTAGGGAAAATAATGAAATAATAGATATTAAAATGGCGCCAACAAATAAAAGGACTTAAATCTTTAAGCAACCTCTCAAAAATATATCATTGTATGCTTATTGTAAATCCTTCCAAAATATTTATTAAAAATAATAACAAAATTGTTGAAACGGAATAGAGGAAATCAAACTTGCACGTAATTGGCTGTTACAGTTTCTGAACCCAAAGCACTATTCACATTTACAGCCGTTTGGCTAGCGTTTAACCCTTTATCAAAAAAAAAGCTGTAAATATGCCGTATTTCCTCTTTGTGGGAGTCCATCTTTGACGCACTCTCAAACAATACTTAGTCAAAAAACCACAAAAATTTCAAATATTTTTTTAGTACAAAATCCAATCTTTCTAATACCATATAGCATAAACTGATTGCAATTATCCAGGGCGAGATAGACAATACTAAAGCCATCTATTGGAGAAATAATGTATTTTTGTTTTTCCACTTGTTATTACTTCGTTATAGATTCTTATTTGCATTGTGTTGACAATCAATTAACTGCTACATTTGCAAAGATTAAGTTCAATTACCTGATTTGGCTCGTCCCCAATCGATCCACAACAAAAATAATTGTCATAAACTTTACATCTAATAGAGATATTCAATACTTATCAATTTGATTTAGTTCAAATATCACTGTTTTTCTTTGACATCAAATTGTATTCAATACGGGTGCTTAATCATTTTTCTAAGCAATTTGATGATGTTTAGGCAAAATTAATTGGAAGTATGTTTTTTATTTGATTAAAAATATCAACTATGAGCAATGTCGCGCCTTCAATTATAATACAATTTGTATTCAGTGTAAACGCGAGTATGTAAGTAGAAAAAATATTATTATCCTACAGATATTGCATCATTGATGTTGAACAAAACAAATGCCTACACTCAATTTACCATTGTCCTTATCAGTGTGAATTTTATAAATTTTAATCCTATTTTGATATATGTAGGTATAAACAGTTGATATCACAATTTCAACGAAATGTTTGCTCTTATCCGGATTTGTTCTGATCCAAAGTCAGGGCTCTCAAATGTCATGATCCTACACTAAACATGGCATTTATCACGCATTTGTACTTTATCACCAATCTTATAATACAATCTTTATAATACCAATATTTAAAATGGAAGCAACTCAGCCCCGTGATCTCAAAATAGGTCGCAAGTGTTGTTTAATGTTTTATCTGTACTCAATGAATATTTTATTGTCAAATGTATTATCATTTTTCATTTCTCAGAACTTATTTAAAAATTTGATAATCATATTCAATGACATTCTAACACTGATAACATCTCGCTGACAAAAAAAAATCTTAAATATGGAAGCAAACCAAAAATAAAAAAACTTTATTGATTTCAAACCATAGAAAAAAAAACCTAAAATCGACGCTGATTCAGCTGTATGCCCTCTTATGGGAAGTCACCCTAAGTTATACAGAAATATACAGTGTTATCGGGTGTCAATGTTTTTGCGTCTACTGATAATCAGTGTTTTGAATGTTAATTGGTTGAATTAGAGTTAGTTATTTTTATGCTGGAAAAAGGTGCTAGGTGGGTTAGTGTCGTTTTATCCTTTATAGGGAGATAATGAAACTATCAAAGCAAAATCAAATGACTTTGTCTTTTTACTCTGTATCATAGACTTTCTATTCAGGTGAAAATCAGGGCGTTATTACGGGTAATAGGTAACTTCGTATGAAATATATTCGTATAAGGACAATTCGTATAAAAATATTTGGTATCAATTGATGTAGAAACGGGGCATGGACTTTATGAATTGTCATTTTATACTCTGAATGTTGGGGCTATTTGGGGTACCGCTGGGTCCCAAAATGGAATGCAACCCTGTCAATACTTGAAGAAACTACTAAGAGACCCCCATCATTCCCCAATTGTACACCGAATTGTAGGGGTGTTTTCGGGGACCGTCAGGTTCTAAAACGGTATGCAACCCACCATTGATACTAGAATAAACTACTTAGAGCATCCTACCATCCCTCGATGGTACCCCGAATGTTGGGGGTGTTTTTGGGTACTGCAGGATCCCAAAACGGGATGCAACCCACCGTTGGTACTTGAAGAAACTATATCGTATTGGTGTATCGGTGGTACCCAAAATCAACCACAACATTCGGAGTACAAAATGGCATTTTATAAAGTGTATGAAAGTTTCACCATCCATCGAATTTTAAACAAAAAGATAAACCTATTTCTCCCACCCTAGATACTAAATAAACCCTGCCTCTTTTACGAAACGAGACTCTCTGTTCGCAACACCATTTACCTTCCAAAACTAAATATAGACATTTTAAAGTATATATTTTATTATAGATTGGGTATTCATGGGAATTCTATACATCTATGCTCTAGCCAGGGAAATGAGGCTAACCTCAAGTGATTTTTAGTTAACTAATTTTTGTATGTAATATTTAAAAATATATAATTTACATTTGGGATTATTGTATTTTGTTAGTTTTTCCTTAGCACTTTTACGTTTTTTTATTAGAATTGTAATGTTTTTATCTCAAATGTATTACTTCTAGTAGGAGTTATAATTTTTATATTTCCTAAACACTAAATATAAACCGACCTTTATAAGCTTTTATTATCGCCCCTTTTCTGTTTGTTTGTTTTTTGTTTTGTTTTTCGAAAGAAAGTTTGCATGATACAATAAAAGGAACGACGTGCCGAATCTTCTCCCTTTTTTCCAAAGGGCTGTTATAGAAAATGACCTTGAGAGTTGAATAATCTTATACATGCCATAAATGTTTTTCGTCAAATTGATTTAAATATTCTTTTTTTTTTTTAAATAGCAAAACATGTACAAAGAAAAGAAAAGTAATTAAAATTATATAATTCGAGAATATGATTTTTTTTAAACATAATATATATTTGACTGAGTTTTCTTAATGAAAAACTTATAAGTATCTATAAAAAATGTATACAAGGAAATTTAAGAACCCCATTAATCTAGTTGATACAAGGAGGGTACTCAAAAATGTCCGATAAAATTGTTGGACATTTGATAACTAAAATATCGGTTTAAAATTATTTATTTAGCAACCAAAAACCCTCGTTTAAGTATCTTGAGTATTTCAGAAACTCATTTAAATTTAGTAAATCATTTTTCAACGGTTGCTTTCCTGGTGCAGAGTCCAAATAATGTTTATCAAGCCAAGCTCTAGTTTCATATGATTTTTTAAAAATCAAATAGCAATACTTCATTAACACACGAAATTCTTGTTAGTCCATTTTTCTACCAATACCAAAATTTGCTACACTCACCATGCTATATTTCACGAACTGACTGTCCGAAAGTTGACAAACTTATACACATATCGTTTAAAGTTTGATAATTACTAAAAATCATATGATTTAATTATAGTGCCTTCATCTACAGCGTGCAGCCGTTATTTAACAACAAACTATGAGTTCATGCACAGGAAGTTGCTCTTTGTTGTTTTGGCGGCTACCCAAATGTAATTGGGGACAGTTTAAAAAATGGCAAGACAGAGTGTCCTTGTTGCGATATGCGACGACGAGACAATGTTAAGATTGACAACTTCTTAAACCTGGACAGATCCTTTGTCTGGAGAGTCAGAAAAAAACTGGAAGAGTCTGGAGGTAATTATGAATCAACAGCAATGTGTACTATCCACAAGATGAAATTAGACTGGCAGAGGGACTTAAATTTCCAAGCAAATTTGTAAAAAATTATTGATGATGAGCCATCCAAATCGATGAGGGCTATTGTCAGGAATCTCAAATGCTCGAAAAGGCTGGGCAGGAAGTGTGTGGCAGATGATTCGTTTGGCAAAAAGACTCTCCTATTTTTGACTTTGTCCGACCGAGTGGCTGGCCTCCAAACTCATTGAACCTCAGCCAGATGGACTCCATTGTGAAGGATGCAGTTAAGTGACACACCAACAGATCCTCATGCAACACAAAATCCGAGCTTATGCCTGGGATCTGGGAGGAATTCTGGAATTGCCAAAAAGACTGTCATCCAGATCTGCTCCTGCTTTTGAGGTCGAGTCGATGCTGTTATTAATGCCAAAAGGGATAAATTTGGGAAATAAATACTTTTTTTTTTTGCATTCAGCTTTCATTTGGTATTAGTTTTTATTAAAATCAGATGATTAGTTATAAGAAAATCCTTTTTTTTTAATCGTCTTGTCTGTGAAATAGAGGTTGCACCCTGCATATGTCAGCCTACAAACTTTTTAGACGACCTAATGTATACTAAATAGTTTTATTTTAATTAAAATGGATTGTTTTTTTTTTTGTTTAAGTCTAAGTTTGAATTATGAAAGAAAGAGACCGACCTCATTTATCTTTATCCTAGTTTTCACTCATACTAAAACCGTATATGAGACTAATATCGTGTCAGTCCTTATTTATTTGGTCTATTCCAGTCATAGAATCAGTCCCAAGACTGTCAGTACTAGAAACGATTTTTTTTTTTTAAAGACGAAATAAAGTTGAGTAATGTCATCTAGGACCAAACTTCATCAGCTTTTGGGACTGATATGTAGAACTGAACTGGATTGGAGCAAGACTGGGCGGGACTACAAACCCAACGCTATAATAGACGTCATATTAATAAACATAGTTTAGATTTTAACTACGTCATGGGCATTAACTATTAATATAAGAAAATATACATACCCATAAATAGTTATATAATATATATTATAAACATGAGTAGGCAAAATGAATTGATGTAAAAATGAGTCACTACTTAAAGAACCATTCACTAAAAAAATCCTAACGTATTACCATTAGTAGGTGTGTTCAAGCTTGAAGAAGGGTTCACCTCAAGGCTAGTTCTCTTTCTTCAAATATCAGTATACCTTGTTCACTGGTATATATATACCGGTAGTTGCATAAATACGCGGACTAATTTTTAAACACTTTTATCCCAAGGTTCCGTGACCGGAAATAAAAATTCCAGCACAAGTAAAGTCTTTTGCCTTTGTTTTTGTTGTTCTTACTCGCATCAAACAAAGTCGTTTACGATGAATGACGAGGCCAAACGTCATATGGTTGCCACTCATAATCAGACTTAAATGAGAGGCCTACTTGGAGATTTTGAAGGACAAAGTCCTTCCATAGGCCCTCTAGATCTCTAATGGGTCCCTTTATCTTCCAGCAGGATGGGGCACCTCCCCATACCTCTGGAATGACTCAGGATTGGCTTGCTGCTAAGATGCAATTTTGGAACAAAAACATTTGGCCACCTCAATCACCTGATTTGAATCCCCTTGACTACAGTTTGTGGTGGCAAATTGAGAAGAAGACCTGTGCTACCCGCCACCCGAATTTAGACTCATTGAAGGCCAGCGTCAATGAGCAATGGGCAGCCATGGAAGACCATTACATCATCAATGTGTGCAAGGCCTTTCGCGAGCGCTTGGAGGGTGTCATAGCAGCTGATGGCGGTTATATTCAGTAATCATATTAAATTTTATACCAGAATAAATTCTCTATTATATAATTCTCAAAAAAAATACGTCATACAAATTTTATTACACATTTAATTATTTGCCACAAATAGTCCGCGTATTTATGCAACTACCGGTGTTATATATATTCAATGCCCACATCAATTGCTTGAATATTATACATATGTGTGGTACACACGTTCTTTGTGCTACTTAATAAATAATGAGTGGGATAGGGTATTCCTATTTTAAAAGTCAATAAATATGAAAGCAAGCAAATATGACTAAATCCCTACGACAAGCGATAAAAAAAGGGGACCAAAAGACAAATTATGATTCGTGTCCTAATTGTGTCAAGGTTTATTAATTTATTATATGAACTTTATTGACTTTTATGTGTGTGTCTGTTTTTTAATAAAGTTGTGACCTTGATAAGTATATTGAAATTCTTTTATAGTTTATATTATACTTACTACACTTTATTAAAAATGAATAATACAAATTTTAAGACATTTGACGTTTAAAGACATTTTTACCTTCACATTACTAAAAAGTAAAGGGATAATTATAAATAATTTCCAACAAAATCTGTTATAGAATAAAAACAATTATTTATGAAAAAAAATTATGAAATTGGGAAATTTATGTATGGATATAAGTTTACCATTTGTGTAATTAAATTTGCAAAAACAATTATTTCATTGGAGACAATAAATCTACACAATATTTTTTTTTTACATTTTTCTATCTACACATATTTGGATTGAAATGATTTATAAAACAATTAGTATTAGGAGCTGAGCCTGTTAGTATTATATATCAGAACAGCAAACATTTGATATTAGTAGAAAGAAAAAAATGGAATATGTATAGTGGGGATTTTAAACCCAGAAAAGGTATGGATGATATAAATAAATTAACCCTTCAACGGATTTACCACGATATATCTCGTTTTCAATTTCATTTTTTTTTTCATTTTTTTTGCAGGAGACGCGATATCTGATAAGAAAGAACTATGTAATATAATAGAAGGTTAATTTTAATACGTTTAGAATGAGATTAGAGTACTAAAAAAGATAACCAGTTGATTTCGAAAAAAATGAGTCTTTAACATGTCAAGTTGACAAATTTGATTAGGTTGTAACTACGAAGTGGAAATGAGTGCATAAACTTCATATACTCTTTTTTCGACGTGAACCCATGATTATGAGAACTTAAACGGAGATGAAAAAGGGATTTATGGATTGTTTTAAAGATTTAGCCTTCTCAGAGGATATATCTATTCCAAGGTTCATGGGCCTTCAATTTCCTCTCGACTCTTCTCTTGCACCAGATTGACAATGATTGATAACCCCTGTCTAAATATAAACAGGTGTCTTTCAAGAATTAGGCCTACAAAAATTAATTTATTTTGTTTCAATCCTTTAAGGCGTTAAAATTTATTTCTGATGAGTAATTCAGCGATTCATAAATCTTTTTTTCTTACATGTAAACTCTTTGTAAACTCAATAATCTCATTGGGTGTGCAACCGGCACGGAGGCACACAATAATGGTCGTACGCCATTCGTATTCGGAGAACATCTCTAGGATTTTGTATTTTTTCTTATACAATTTTGTAGGATGAATCTGATGAACCCACGTTTATAAACATAGATCTCAGTTGCCAAGATGTTGAAGCTTGAACTTGCTCTGGATTTGAAATCCCCCCCCAATATATTTCTACAAAATCTCAAATCAAAACAAAAATATGAGTTTTTTAGCTTTAATATTGAAGCAGTTCAACAAAAGTCTGAATAGAATTTGTTGAAGATCATACACCAAACAAATTCAAGCACTTTGAATTTAATCGACCAAACTTCCTTCACCACAAATTTGCTTTTGGAATAATAATAAATATAAAATTATACGGAAGGGACGAGAGGAAAGCGGTTCTCCAGAATCGAAATATTGATTGGACTTGAAATTGTTTTCGAATGATTCAATGAACAATGGACTGTACATGCATTGCTGATTGATCTTTTCTATTTTTATCAACTCGTCTCCCCTCGACTCAACTGAAATTGACACAACGCTATTTTCATCCTTTATTGATCAAATTTTGAAGGACATGTGGGTGATTTTTTTAATAAGTCATGAATGCAAATAAACTCACGGGAATCTATAAAGTTTTACCATGAACTAATGAAATTTTTTATCATACTTATCAGTATCTATGTAAAAAAAAAAGTAGACGCTATCAATATATGACGTAAGAACATTGATAAAGTTTGTTGTATGTTTTTTACACTCATGCGTACATTGCCTTAATATAATTTGCTTCCATGCAAGATTTTATTGACTATCTAAGGTTGCACTTGATATTGACAATGGAAAAAAATAGTAAGTTGCTAAGTGATATTTAGCATGACATCATATACAGAATTCGCAAGGAGGTGGGGACATCTCTTCTTTAAATTTTGTGTAACCCATTAATTGTCTGTCTTAGCTTATATACTTCAATAATATAGGTATCTATTTTGAACTGTACCGTAATGACAAAAGTTTAGAATTTGATACTGCAAATTATTTTTATTTTGCATTTTATTCATTCAAAATAAGAAAATAACATTATTTCTTAATTTCAAAAACCAAGCCATCCTAAATATAATCTTGTGAACACCTAAATAGCAAAAATGTGTTTTAACTGTTATTTAAATTATATTAATGAATTGTAATCGGCATCAGGAATTTTTACTTGAATTTCACCGGAATCGACATCGGGATTTTTTTAAATTGTCCCATCACTAATTATTAGATTAGATTTATGTGGAAATAATTGTAGTCTAAGTTTATTCTTGGTTTTATAAATTTAAGAGTAAAAATCACCATGAAAAAAGTATCTGCATTAATGGTTATAGGTATGTACCTTGGAGCCAACTAAATCACAAAATATTGTAAGTATGTATTTAAAAGGGTGTTCGACTTATGTTTAATAATGATACAAAGTATTTTGTAATTTTCCCAAATATATAATCTTACACATATTATTTTAAACATAATAATTTATAAATGTCTTAAATGCAGCTAAATTTATTAGCTGACACACGACAGCTGACTTTTTAAGCCTTCGAATGAGCTATTACAATCGCCTCTATCATTTCTGTAAAGTAAAATGGAAGCAAAAAGAAATCAGATTGCTGCTATGATTTGCGCCTGCAACAGCACACCTGAAATTGTCAATATTGTTTGGATCGAGAGGCACACTGTCTACAGGGTCAGATAGCTCATAAAAGAGGGGAAAAGCCTTAAAATTGGCCCAAGTAGTGGAAGCCGCCAAACTTACCCGATAAGTAGTCACGAAGGCATTTGAGGTCAAGCTCGCCATGGTCATGGCCAAATATGCCAAAAAGAAATTAGTGGAACCCTCCACCGTGTCCAAGGCGATCAAGGTGGCCGGAGGAAAGTCCAATAGTACGTGGAAAGACCATTAATGACTCGACAGCAACAAGATGTCCGTTTGGAGCGGTCGAACGCCTCCTAAACAACCTGAAGTATCATGGCAGCTGTGTGATCTTCTCCTCGGAAGAAAAAAACATTCACTGTGGACACTGCCAACAACAAGCAGAACAATCGTGTTGTTTGCCTTGAAGATACTTCTGAAGACCTCCGTCACGTGTCCAAGACGGGTAGGCGTGTGCCTCATCCTGCTGAAGGACGCCATGACCGACTACTAGGAGATCTTGAAGACCAAGATACTCAAGATCACCAAGAAGTCAGGCATAGCATCCTACATCTCCCAGCAGGATAGGGCACCCGCCCACACAGCCAATGTTGTGCAACTCTGGATGGAAGAGAACATTGAGTTTTGGCCCAAGAACTTCTGGCTTCCCCAAAGCCCCGGTCTGAATCCTGTTGATTACTCTATCTGGTGGCAAGTCGATCCAAGGCCTGCAGATCACCCCATAGTAATGTGACTGACCTGAAGTCCTCCTTGGAGAAGGAGTCGAAGCTTATGAGATGGGACTACGTTGTCAGAGTGTGCTCCACCTTCCGTGGCCACTTGAAGGGTGTTATTGAATGCAATGGAGGTCAAATTTATAAATAATATGTGTCATTGTTTGCTTAATAAATGTCTTTAAGTAATCTGTCACGTCTGACTTAATTGAGACTCAGGAGGAGCAGAAGTTTGCTCACGTTGATTATTGGTACATCCATTTCGCACGACCCGGTATTTATTTTAGTTTATTTATTCTCCATTGATCAAAATAATTGTCAGAATATGATTAACCTTTATACACGATGGTAGCAATGGGCATTTTGTAGAGAACAATGGGAAGGCAGGAGAGAGATGAGAGATATTTGTTGTGTTAGTTCCTATTTAGGGCCGACGACCGCGATCAAGCCCAATTTAGCCCTATTCAGTACAGTCCCACTTTTAAGTCCTTAAAAAACTAAAATTTATATCTTGTGACGTCATTGAGGGTTTTTTTCTTATTTAATTATTCTATTATATAATAAAATAAGTTATATAAATTATTAAAATATAATACGTATGTTCTTTTTATTTTGTATTACAATGAAAACATAATATTTCTTGCAAAATATGTACAATGTTCTTAATAAATATCTCATATACTTGCTTTAATATACTATTAACATTTGTCGGAAAAATTCTGAGGACTGACAGTTAAGGACCACTCCCAAGGATTTTAAGTCCTCACAACTTATCCCAAGGACTGATAGAACCCTCCTAAGACAGAACTGGACCAAATAAATAAGGAGAGGCACAAAGGTACTAAACATAGTACCTTTGAAATGATAACTAATACCACCTTTCAAAAAATTAGCTGCATTGTTTATAATTAGGGGTATCATCCAATATAATATAGACGTCTGCAAAATAACAGACACTGAGAAGCCTATAATTTAATAATTGCCTGTCAGACGCCTTATCTAAGAATGCTGTTTGAATATTTTCAACACTAATAATTACGTAATTTATTTTTCTCAAATGGATTGACGAGTAAAATGATCACCCTTTGCATTTAATTAATATTGCATTTAGATATATATGTATATATATTTACTTTATTTTTGTTGCCCCTTAGAGCATTCAGTTTTATTCAGCAATTCTCTAATACAGATTACATTTATACAATAATTTAGCCAACAAAGACTATATGTTCATTCTAATCAACATTGGTAATCATGTATTACAAATCAGATTCATCTTTCAATCACCAAAAACCATCTATAACTCCATTACAATAGAATAATAATTAACAAATAATCAATCCCATTTAAAGCCCTAAAATACGAAATATGAATATGAATAAAATGCCAGCAAAGTTATCGTCTCGTAATATTTATATATACTACCCGTTTGTAATTAGTGCGTCGATTTTTCCGTCGTTTGCTATTGATAAAAAATCTTTTTTTTTTTTGCAACTTTGAGGCCAAATCCCTCTTCAATGCTGTGTTTTACGTCACTGTATATTTCTGTGAATCTGCAGCATTCCGGCAGGATGTGGTCAGTTGTTTCTCCTGTTAAACCGCAGGGAAACACAATCTGTTTGGCCTTCTTTTTAAAGAGTACCCAAAAGTACTCTGTACTTAAACCATTTCTCAAGAGCGGTTAGATACTTATTTTTAACGGCTTTGATGCTTTGTAGCGGGGTTCTGGGATTTTGCAACAGTTTAAATTCGCAATGAAAGGACTAAGTGTATGTTGTGTTATACATCTTCTTAGGTACCAGGTGGAAAAAGTATTTATCCTTTATTTTAAAAGGAAGTGTTGGTAGCTATACTGGTAAAAAATGTCCTAAGACTGACTTATATAAGGAAAAAGCTATCTAATTTACAAGAGAGTGTGACTCTTTTAAATCTGCGTCTACTTCCAATGTAAAATCTACCGTGAAATCTGTTGCTAAATTAATAAATATTAAATATCCGTTAAAAAAGCAATGACTGATTGTAATATTGAAAAAAACTCCTCCTTCACTATGTATAGTTTAGAAAGTAATAAGGCTTCATTATATTTTCCCAATTAGGTTTTTTCTAAAACTTTCTTTGGTACTAATTGAACAATTCTACGATCCAAACACAATTATGAATTGTAAGGACAATATATTATTAATTAAATATTGTTAAAAAATGTCATATAACTGCACTTTCGAACAATAATTAATGAATCTATACTTTTCTAAGATTTGATTTATACAACAAAAGTTGTCAACATGGGTAAGTAGATACAGCTTATATGTATGAATTGTTGCCCGTTAACAAAAAAGAAAGTTAGCTAGAATATTTTCTCTCTAAATAGTTATAGTTAATTTATATCAACTAACACAACTGAAATTCTGCGTGATTTGCAGTCATAATATCAGGACCATAAACTATTTAAATTTTTAACTGTTTACCTTGCTTTTTATCCTTCTTTGAAGAAAATATGTAAAATATACCGTATTTTCTCTTTGCTGGTGTCCATACTTGACGCATTCTCAAACAATACTGAGTCAAAAAATCACAAAATTTTCAATATTTTATTTTGTACGAAATCTTATCTTGCTAATGCTACAGCGTAAACTGAGGGCACTTATCCAACGCAAGATACACAATACTAAAGCCATCTATTGGAAAAATAATATATTTTTGTTTAGTATACCTTCTATTACATTGTAATTGATTCTTATTTACATTGTGTTAACAATAAATTAACTGTTATCCTTGCAAAGATCAAAATCAATTATCTTACTTTCGTTGTCCCTTATCGATTCAAAACAAAAATAATTGTGAAAATCTTTACATTTAATCGATATATTTAGTACTTATTAATTGGATTTAATTCAAATATCACTGTTTGTCTTTGACATCATACTGTATTTCATAACCATGTTTTTTTAGTACAAAATCATATATTCCTAATACCATCTAATGTTTAGACATTGAACTTATACAATATGAGATACTCATTACTAAAATCACCTATTGGAAAAATAATATATATTTTTTTTTACTAAGCAATTATGGTGTAGAATCAAAAATTAAACATTTCTCCTCATCTTTTTTTGCGTTCAAGATTGTTTTTTGTGCTAATTCACAACAGATGTAATTTTTCAGTGTCGCTAAACTTCATAATTTTCCACTGTGTACATTATATATTGCGTACATTTTGTGTACACCAAGTGAATATTTGTGTGTGTTGAAAAATGTTTGTTTGTTTGAAAATTGACTTAACATTTTATGTATATATATATATTAAATGAAATATAATGTAGTAGAAAGGACCAGTTGGAACTAACAGCTGGTCGTTTTGAATGTCAGATGTATTTGATAGATTTATTATTGTACCAATGTAGAGTTACTTGCATTTATACAAAGATATGTTCTATAGATATCTTATGAATGAAACTTTTAAAAAGTTTTAAAGAGTTGTGCTATGTGCATATATATTTCAGAAATTTTGATGGGAAATGTCCATAAGGATAATAATTTAGTCATGTTTTTTGAGTTTGCATCTTCTTCAAGAAAAAAATACTTCTAACATGAAGTATGTATATTGAGTATTGTCAGGACCTGTAATATATATAAATATATTTTTGGGAGATATGTTTTTGAATATATATTTTTTTAAATTGTCTAAAATTTCCAGTAGCATGAATAAATTATGAAAAACGTATTTTTTATGGAATCTAGAAAATATATAACTCAAAACCAATTTTTAATATGTTCAAATACTATATTTACCTATACTTTTTGTTCAATATGGCTTTCTTCACATGCAATAACATTTTCGACACGGAAGAGAAACAGATTGGCAGCTTTTGAAAATGAATGCCGTGTACCACGCTGTCATAATGGCTACTCCGAGCGAATTCAAATTTGGATTAGAGGTGCTGTAGACTTTCTTCTTCCGGATTCTCTACACTACAATGTCTAGGGGTTGAAATCAGGGCTAGAGGAAGACCAAATGGAGGTAAACCAAAATTCTGCCATATTGCTGCTGCTAAAGTTTTGGTTATTTTTGCCAGCATGGAACTGTAGTGGAAGAGATCGAAGACGTCGTGCCTTTTTTGTCGTTGCTCCGAGATCTTTACACTTAAAGACATGGGGTTAAAACAACTTCTTTTTTTTTTTTAATTGTCGTTTAGTGACGTAATGAAACCTTGTAATAAAATGTGTTTGCAAGTTATGGGTCCCCACTCAATATTTTATTATAAAAAATTCATTTTAGAATGAAATAATGTATAAAATAATATCAGGGATTAGGACCAGCATTCCTGTCAGAAAAGTGTGTATAATCAAACATGCTGGATAGGCCAAACTGACTGGGTATTAACTTCTTCAATAATAAATTTACAACAATGAAACTATCATATTAATATCATCTGAGATGTCATTTTACTCGAATGATAAATTTTTTTTAGTTGACAATCTGAACAGTGTTTTATATTATTTTTTTCCCCACAATGCAGTAATAATTATTATTTAAGACTTGAGGAGTAATTCATATCCTTGTTCTAGCTCGATACAGAATTGTATTTTGTGCTTATTTCCTTCTTTGCCCTTTCATAGATGTTTGTAGTTAATCTAATAAAATGTCATGGCAACCTCGTTGCTCTTTTCTCCTTCATTTCTCAATTCGTCAAGGGGTTTTGTCATGCCAGCAGTGCATAAAATTTACAACTCTACCGATCAGTGGGGGAATTTACCGGTTATAATTTTGCTACGTTCTTCTCGGTTAACCTTTGATTATTTTTTGTTCGTAAAGGGCAACCTGCTCCCTTGTACAAGCTACGTCTCTGTTCCAAACCAACGACTTGTACACCCTCATGACCTTGTCATTCGAGATAGATCAGTATGTTTTTATTTTCGTGAAGTATTAATCTTTTAATGACCTGTTTGGAAGTTATTTTGCAGTGAGGTAACTGTCAGGCCATTATTGGCTTTGTTTTGTTGGACATAATATAACTAGTACATATATAAATGTTAAAATTACAGACTCCCATTCACAAATATTGTTAAATTTAAGTATTTTTCTTTATACATTAAAACAAAATGATAAATTTTAACCAGTCTTACTCATTTATTCTTAACTGTCATTTTCTGCATTTTAATGATTATCAAAAATAGGCTGCGAGATGTTTTTGCAAGCCTGCAGGTACGTCTTTTTTAAATTCCCTAATCCGATTTAACTGACAAAAATAATAATTCAATAGTAAGTTATGAACAAGCTAACTTTTGGTAGATTATACATATATAATTAAATATGGGCTTTGTTTACTTATAATAGTTTGTAAGCAAGGTAACAGAAACTGACGCCGCCGTGTGGCAAAATGTTACAACCCACTGAATGTTAAAATGTTTTGATAAAAAATGTTACTCACATGGAGGGTACTATAAAAATTCTTATCAACATGCGTCATTTTTTTAAACAACGAGCTACAGATTGGCACACCACCTTGCAGAGAATAAATATTTCTTAGTTTGCTTATGCAATATTAAATGACATTTACAGGTTGGGGGTTTTAAATCCAGAAAAATTAAAGATAATGATTATTACAATTTATTTCTCAAATTAATTCAGCAAATTTGCAAATCTCCATCCAACCATCTCCAACTTCAACTACAGTCTCCAACCTGGAATAGGACTTTCTAAGGAATTTCTTCCTGATGCTGCCCACTGCTTCGAGAATGGAAGCCCGCAAGTAGTCAACAATTTTAAGTAAACGTTTATTGAACTCTCTATCCTAGACGCCTCAAAGATAGTAGCCCAAGGGGCTCAGATCCAGTGGGCTATGGGGCCACATTTCCTTTGCCTAAATAATAAAAGTCTTAAAAATGTTGGTCTTTCCTGAATAAATCCTGTTCTACTTACCCAATTTGGACAAACTGTACCAATTTAAAATCATAGCATAACACCGGATCTGCTAACATCAATTAAAGCTCTATAGCATAATTATCTATGGAGTTATTTGCGTCCTTTAGACCGAGGTACACAATAATTGCCGTATGGTTTTCGAATTCGGAGGACATCGATTTTGTATGTTTTCTTACACAATTTTGCCAGCAGAAATTGATGAGCACACTATCATATTCATACCTTTTAGGATTGCTAAGATATTGAGGTTCAAACTGGTTCCAGATTGAAAATCCCCATTCTGTATAGTATTAAGCAATGAAATCCGGGAAAAGAAACCTACATTAGTCAAACTCATTTGATTCTCCATATGTCACAACTCTTTCTTATTTTATTTTTTTAAATATTATTTTTGACATTATGTATATTTCATATACCATAACAAAATATTTATAATCCAACTCTTCTTACTAATATGGACTAATACAATTTTGCATATATGGATAATCTACACTTTTTTAATAATCCAGTTTACCGTTTTGTCCACTTTATGAATTTGATTGCAAATTGCGTTCAGCGCACGTAAAAAGAGTTGTGTAATAATAGAAACAAATATGAATATTATTTCATGGACTTTACCGCTTTGCAATGAAATATTTTTGTATTAGTAATAAAAAAAAATTATAGGAGTATTTACTTGAATAAATTGCATTTAAACTACGATTGTTCAAGGATATATTAAGTTTTGCCAGATATTTGATTACAAAGCTGTCATGACGTTGTATTAGATCAGCTATAAGTAGTTCTGACGAAGGGGGGAAGGAAATAAATAAGGATATAGGAACGAATTACTCAGATTTCGATCTTAAATTCTACTCCGAGTCTTACAATTATAAATCTGGAACAAATCTTCAAGGTAACTCTCCGTCTATTATGAGCACACACAATATAATAAATCATAAATAATTATGATTAAAAGCTCCGAATAAGAAAATTTATTCTCCTGTTTGCCAATTTAAAAAAAAGGAGATCAAGACATATGGTAAATTTGAATTAATACCCTTCATTATATCACCTGCCTGATTTATGATTTTGGAGGGAGAAAATGAATTACTGCTATAAAGAGGAACCTTCAACATTTGAAATAGTATTAGTGACGGGAAAATATTATAATTATATTTAAATTAGTAAATACTTATCTTATTTTGCATTTTTAAATCAATTTACACCAAAAATAGACGAGAATTCTTCTTTTAGAGGGAGATGTTAACAACCTCATGACTTTTTTAAAAAGAGAAGAAGGGGCAAATTCATCAACCGTTTTTCCATTTTCAATCGCTGTACTTATTTTTTTCTTGACACATATCCCCTCTATAATAATTAAGGCGGATTACCACATCTATCATGCGTGCACACGTTTAAGTGTATATATATTTATACACTTGGAGCGACGCACAATCGATGTGGTAACCTGCCTTTACATTCCGTTATTATATGTTATTAAACGAAAATCCATTTGAATGACTACGAGTGTAGGTCATAGTGGCTTCTTGATTTTAATCTGTTCGAAGCTAACATAACATCAATTTATGTAATGAACCTCCAATAATAAAGACATAATTTTCCTCAATGAAAAAAAATAAAAATAATACTCATAACGATGTGCTATCTCTATAAATAAATCTACATACCTACAACATAGGTCATATATTTTGAACAACTATATCTAACAGATGTGGTCATCCCTGGAATCTCATTTAACGACATTTTTTAAAGTAAAATTATGTATGTACAGTCGTAATGTATATGTGGGAAAGGCTTTTATCATCACAACCATAAAAAGAGTTCATTTTTATCAACTAATAAACTTTTTATGGCTATTAACAATAATAATCAAAAGTACTAAATAAGTAGAAATATGTGGCTATGTAATACCAAATCGATAAGTCCCCCTCCCCCCTTATGTTATTTATTTAAAAATAAATAAAACTATGGCATTTAAAATAGGTATATATATGTATAATATATATCAAATTAGGAGCTGTAGACCGAAAACCCAGTAAAAGGGACCAAAGAGCCGTGACTAAGGTACAAAATTTACAAGACAAGACAAGAAATCAACCACTAAGAAATGTTTTTCTAAGCTTAAATGAGGCGATATCCACGTTGAAGAAAATACACGCAGAGGATAATCGAATAGTTGAATATTCCTAATATCAGTGATTCCCAACCGGGGCTAACCAAACAAAAAAGCTCGACATTGCATCATCTTGGACTCTGCAAAAATATCAAGATTATCAATCTCTTTTTTTAAAATGGTCCTAAAAAAATTTAAAACACAAAAATAATAGACCTAAATATTTGGCTAAAATTAGATGCTCCCTCAAAATAAATAAGGCTAGGAGCTCTGCAGATATACAAAGTTTGAGAATTACTTTCTTAACTCGTTACTATATTAATGATATAGTACTTGATTTTTTATTAACAATTAACAGTCCATCGATAAGGATTATATAGTACACTATAAAGTTCAAATGCCCACATTTATATTGCTAGTAAATACATAACTAATGTATCATTTTATTTAATGCATCAAAATACAATGATAGTGTTAATTACTAGCAGTTAATTAAAATGACCTATGTAGTAATTAGTTAATGCGTAATGAAACCTAGAAATGTAATTGTACAAACTACTTATTCAAGTTCAACTTGTACACAACATGTTGTACGGAGATACTTGAAATTGTTTCCAAGGATCTTTGGAATCGCGAATACCCTACGATTTCATTGTTTATTACATGGAAAATTCCAGATAAACCCCATTATTAGTATGTATAAATAATACAATAACCTTACAATTATCAGCAACTCAAAAGTATTAATTGTTTAAGCTTTTTACTTGCCCAGATCAAGTCAAAATAGGATGTGATTTACCTAATATTATTTATATATATATATATATTTATTTTACAACACTTGATGGCAGAATTATTATTATTATTTGAAAATATATTATTTCATCCACAACTAGCGTGAGTACCCGGCAGTGCTCAGAACTATTAGGTGTCGATGAACTTTGTTTTTATAATAACGATATTATGAACGTTCATTTTCTTTTCTTTTTATAGAACTTTAGCTACACACGCTCGTTGCTACAATTTCATTTTTTAGATCACGCAGGCTAAAATATTAAGCGCATACTCAAAAATGAGTACTCCACAGACACACAATTTTTAAAATTTATAATGATTATGTATTTTTGTATATTATTTTTCTATTTGGAAATTAATACCTATGTACATGCTATAAGCATTGTGCATGTTTCCATTTCTATATATATGTAAAAACAAAAAATGATTGTACCTATGAGGTACTAGGTAATGCATAAATATACTTTTTTCTAGACTTGTGCATGTTCACACTTTTTAAATTCATTCGTTCAACTGTTCATTTTTGAAGAAAAAAAATGTTCATTACCGTGTTACCCTTATTTTAACAACCCCACCTTTCTTCCAAAATAAACCAGAAAAAAATCCATGGATCAGTGGGTTGTTAGCTTAATAAGTTAATCACACTCTCCGAGGCTATTATTGTGATATTAATTCTCCACAATTTTTTAAATAAAGTAAATATATAATATATTTCATAATATTAAAATCCTACATAGTATAATATTTTATTCTACACTGTAACATAATATGTCTAAGTAATATTTTATTAAAAGCGTAGCTATACATTTGTATGTGATTTTTTTTTATATATTACATATTTTTGGTGAATTGTAATAAAATAAAATTGTAAAGCTTTTTTATCAAACGCAATTTAATACCTATTTAATCTCAAAATAACTGTCTACCTACTTCATTAGCCAAAGAAATAGATGTCTTTAAGTGATTTTAGTCGGGCCTATAAAGTCTTTATTTTTGCCGAACAATAACAAAGAGAAAAGATAAATAATATTAAAATAAATGCCTTAAACTCCGTACTATAAAAAGTAAAGTCACGTTTGATTCCAAGAATTCTAATTTTAGATCCATATATCAAATGTACACTGTACAGTCAAACTAGTGTTGAAGTGGGTTTTGAGATGGATGTTTTTTCCGGTTCGGCTTTTAATCATTTTATCTAGGCCAATTTTTGAGCCATATTTCTGTCGAGAACACGAAATTGAATCAGTTTCAAATAGTGGATTAATTTTTTCATACTCATTCTATGGACCTTTTTCTTTCCTTACTCAGTTGAAGAACATCTAGATGAAGGACAGTGCAGTTCTTTCATTTTTCTATTCGTTTCTACGAATTCTCAGATCCAAGTAACATTATTATCTATAATTTTTTTTATTATTATTTGTTTATTACAATGTTTTATTGAGGGCGTTGAAAAGTGAATGGCTATAATTATTAATTATCATGTGTTGCAGAATGGGAGATACTCCCACTATAGAAGATCAACGAGGAATTTATATTCATTATACTTAACCAATTTCTAAGGATCAACACTGTAAATATACGTCAGAAGAATAGAAATTATTTCTATAGAATTCATGTGTTAACATATTATATTCTTTCATCAGATGCCCGATGGGAACCTATGTACTTCAGAGTGGTCACTCAAAAGAAGGATTGGACTTAATATGCGTAGGTTTGGGCCCGATCATTTCTAGAGAAAGAAGTATACTTTATGTATATGAATTTCACGCAAGATTCTTTGGTCAGATGGAATAAATATTATACTCTAATGTTTACTTAAACTTAATCAGTGCAACTCCATCTGTGTAATTAAAGGAACATTTAAAAAAAAGGATTCAACATATTAAATTTTACTCTTTACTCCTTACTTAGCCCGGTATCATATATTTCTTCTTGAAGGGGAACGACATTACACTCCCCATCATAATATTTACCAGGGTTGTTCAAAAGTAAGGTGTCAGTACTAAATCTGATTAAAAAAAAGAAGAAATAAAGTTGATTGGCGTCATAAAAGACCGAACCATATAAGTTTTAGGACTGATATGTAGGGCTGGTCTTGACCTTATTGAGCCTGAACTGGAGGGGATTGCAGTCTTTAGTCCTAAATAGGGGTCAACACAGCATTAGTTATATCTTGAATTATGAGACATTTGATTGGATTTTGTTTCGTACATAGAGTTGTACGTATGTGTTTTCCATTTTGAAAATGATAAATGATTTTAGTGATTATGAGAAAGATTTTTTGTTCTAGTTACTCTTCCTATAAAGCCAACAACTCTTACTTAAAACTAGGACAACCATGCTAAAGACATTCAACTTGTTATTATAATAATAATCGATGTCTTATGGGTGCTTTTTTTTTGTTTCTTGTTTATCGAACATTTTATATTACGAATTTTGCCCGTGATGGCTCTTAATCCGAGGTAATATTGAATTGTGCGTACATATACTATCTTCAATATAATTTTAGATAATTATGTCATGTAGTTTAATAAATTTAATAAACATCAGGTGGTTTGAAAATATAAAAAACACAAATAAAGGATGAAAAACTTCTCCATTCAAGTACTCCAGAAAAAAAATATACCTTTTCCAAATTAAGTATTACACAATAATCGTTACGAGCTCCACTTTTCCAACTCTCATATGTTATAAATATAAAATATAGTTTGTGTGTGTGCTTCCTTTATGGTTGCTCACACAGTTGGACATAGTAAACTGAAAAATTTGCATAGATGCCTTTTTTTTAACCTGGTCAGGCTAAAACAGGATTGGTTATTTGGGTATTTGTGGGGAATTTGTCTAAAGATTTGTTTGCATATAAATTTGACACATAAAAGTTGATGTTTAGCTGAAATATCTGTCATTTTCTGAATACTTTTTCAATTTTTTTCTCTTTTTTTCATGAAACGTAAAATTTTTTAAGATGAAACGCCACAAAACAGTGCATTTTGAACGTAAAATATAAAACCCTAACTTAAAAACATAGTATTTTCAATTTTTTGGAACAATTTATACGATAATTTTTGGAATATTTGCAACAATGAACCAGTTATGAAGGTGTATTTTTTCGACAACATTATCATGTATAACTTTTTTATTTTTGTAAGTACGAAAAAAAATCTGTGTAGGTTTATGTTCCTGTTTACAATGCCAATAAATTCCATCAACTATTTTTTTTTCAAAATGAGTGCAAAATATTTTTTACAATTTCCTTCGCAAATTTTAATTTAGCACTTTTTTGCCTAATTTAAAAGATGGACTTCTCATCAAGACAATTTTTTATGCCTACATGTTGGTATGGTATTTGAAGTTTGTAACACATTTTTTTTTTTTTAATTCATACCCAATACATTTCATATAATATGACAGCGGCCCGTAACTAACAGAGATAAACATTAAGAAGAAATCACATTGACAATTGTCATACATGTAAATCCGGTGCGTTTTTTATCTGGCCCGTTATTTTGTATGGTAGTATAAAGAAATAATTTTATTTCCGTAAGTAGTTGACATTATTAGTTAAATCCTGAGTAGTAAATATCCTTTCCTAAATAGATTCAATTATATTCAAAACCTGTTTGAACGTTCGTGTGATCATAAAAGACGGAGCAGATCCCTGAGAATTTGTTGTAGAGATATAATTGTTGGACTCAGAGTAGAATTGGGGAATGTCATTGTTTATATCCTTTTTTCCCTCCTCTCTTGTCACTACTGATTGTAGCTGATAAATGAAACGTGATGAGCATTATTATCTTTCTTCTCCAATACCTTCTTCGAATTGTTAGGGTTATCATGTTGATTTTCGGGGTTTTTTTTTTGGTTGGTTTTGACATGCCCATTCCACACTGGATTTTCACCTTTGACTATTGACAATGTGATTTCCCGCTCTCTCCTGGCCCAACAACTGTCTAGTTCTTTTTATAATGAAAAATGAAAATATGTATATTACTTTACTAACAGCTTATCTAAGAAAGAAAACGTTTCCTGATTATATTTCATCAATTCCTTTTAATTTATTGAAGGGTCTAGGGCATTTTTCCGAACAACTAATTTACAAAACGGACACATTACCGGATGAACAGTTTGTCGAATAAACAAATTGCCAAACAGACAAATTGCCCAAAAATATATTTTGTAATGATTTGTGATGCAATACAATGTGCCCATAATTTCTATTCATCATATTCACATTTTAAAAGATAAAATGTTGAAATATTTGTCACGAGTTGCAATGGTTAAGTATTCATTAATTAGCTATCGTCTTTGACTTTATAATTCTCAAGATGGTATGTCTGTGGAAGAGAAACTTAGACAACACAAGGAGTCAAGTCCCATTGAAAAACAATACGAAAAATATTAGCCCATGAAATCCAAACATCGATAGGGGACAAGAAAATACAAGGTATATATTTATGCTAGCGAGATACCGCCGTAATTTATTGGTTAATTGTCATGATTTTTGTGTCAAAGGTTATAATAGCAGTTCCAGCCAACTGTTGAAGCATCTTCAATTAATTATTAATTATTTACTGCAACTCATGTGGCTGATAATTAATATTTTATCTTTTAAAATTGGAGTACATGAAAGGGAATCAAATTAATAGTATTTTTGGCATGAATCATCATAAAATATATAGATATTTTTCCTTTTTTGGCAAAGTATTATATTATAGAATGCAAATTACTTTAGCATTCCCATGAACATAGGACTATCCCCTTCAATCTCATTATGATGACACTTTAGGCAACGGCATGGTAGGTCCCGTTAATTTGAGTATGAATGAGTCAAAAATATTAACAATTTTTGTTATGAGCATTACTTTTGATTTATTATAACTAATTTATCATGTACTCCAAAAAAAAAAAACCTTAGGCTCAAATCAACAAATAAATAATTATATACTTGAAATAGCTCCAAAAAAATATAAGGACTCAAACTGGCCTCCATAAAAAAATATAAGGACTCAAACTGGCCTCCATAAAAAAATTTTAGGACTTGCAATATATTGTATAGTATATCCTTCCTCAAGGAGATACTATAACCACAAGATAAGGAAAGTTTGAAATCATTGTAATAATCTTCGAATTGAAAGGATCTTTAATAATTTGATGGTTGGATATTGAAATTTAGTAGCCCAAAATTCCCATTTATAAAATATATAACTCATCGATGGATGCTATGTACATTGAAAAAGTATAATATTACAAAAATTATATAAATAAGAGGAAGATATACCATGAATTTCTAAACGCATGCTTTGATTTTTTTTAATAAATGTTTGCATAGAAGGTCTCCTATCTAAAATACTTTAAATACTCATTTCTCTTACTTTATAATATAAAAAATATATACCTTGGCATGTGGTGAAAATAATCCACGGAAGGGTGTCTCATAAATTCATAATTACTATAAATATAATATAATAACCCTTAATAATAACCATAACTTTGCTGGCTGGATATTCTTTAGCTTTGAGCCATTTTGAAAGTTACACGGGCATTTATGCAATTTTGACTATGCTCAAGCTTTTCATGCCGTTCTCGTCTAAGATTTTCTTTAAGGTGCTAATTTGTTTGTGCCGGTTCTACCATTGAGAACCTTAACGTTTTGATACCTCCAACTATATTGCTAATACAGTCAAAATAATTCAAACTTTGTAAATAACATATCAATACCAAATAAATTTATGTAAAATATAACAAATATTGTCAAAAAATGAAATTATAATTGATTTTTATGACAAAAAAACAAAACAAATTAAAAATATATGCTTTTTAAAACAAATTTGGCATAATATTCTGTCAAAAATGTCAATTTTAAAAAAGTTTTGGTCACATTTTGTATTTTAAAAAAAGTAATAAAATGTGTATCCTCAAAAAATAATCTTTCAACCCACCCTTCCATCTTTCTATCGAAAGAAATTCTTAGACCCCCCTCCTGTTGCGGTGCCTATGGTATTAATTGCACAATTCGGTCATTTTTATTTCTTATCTTAATATGGGATTTAAAGTCTATTTTTATAATGTCTTGATAACAAGTACCTCAATTTTCTAGGTAAATTAGTTTAGTAAAGCATCTTTCATGCACACAAATATTCTAGAAATAAGTCATTCAAATAGGGTCCAATGAAGGATCATACATTGCCAATGACCTTTTAAAAATAATAGACGAAATTTTGTTTCTTTTTCTTCTTTGTAAAAGTAGTAAAGTGTATCATTACATAAAAAAGCTTACAATTCCAGGATACTATTAATCGCACGCCAAGAAACCCATTATTCAGAATGAGTTAATAATGGATTCGGAAAACTTTTACATGCTTGCCCTTCAGTTGATAATATATTATTTTAAACATTATGGTTAGTGATGATTCATGTTGTATTCTTCTAATAGATACGAGTTGAATATCAGCGAGCCTCTTAACCCACGCTCCAAGGTAAAAGCGTATGTATGTCTATGTCGTATCTTTTGTATTTTAGAAATTTTTTTATGTGTCATCCAAACTAAAAGATAATTTCTCTATCGAAAAAGATGCTCCAATAAGCCAAATGATATATTTTGGTGAGAAGTGGGAATTTTGTTCAAGGCTCCTTTTAAATGAGTACAGGGTGTCCACGATAAATTGGAACTATTTTAAAATTCAACCTGCTTGATAAAAATGGAATTTGGAGTGTATTTGTTAATATGAAAAAGTTATACATGATATTCAACAATAAATTTATTCAACATGTCCTCCCACAGTAGCCACCATCTTCTCCGTCCTGCCCCTAAAGGATTTGCATGCCCTGATGACTTCTGCAGAATCGACAACATTCCACTCCTTCGTAATGGAGCCCGGGAACTTTGTGGTGAAGACTGCAGGGACCTTTTCTCTCTCCTTGGCAAGCTACCTGTCATTTTGGACGTTGTAGCTTCTGTCGACAGTTCAGTTCTTCTCGTCGGAGAAGAAGATGATTCTTCCTCCATGGCTCTTCAAGTTGCTTACTGTTGGTGAGCCTAGTGGCCTTCATGGATGCCGTGAGGATATGTTGTTTGGCCATTCGGTATGACCTGTAACCGAGGTCCTCATTCACAGCCTTGGAGACCAGCTGCTTGCTCACTCCACGGTTTTTGGCCAACCTGGACAAGGAAGTCCCCGGCGAAGCCTTGATGGACTTCCAGAGGCCTTCAAGGAAGCGGGGAGTGCGGATTTGGTCACTTCTCATGTTGTGAGCCTTGCAGCAGACCTTCCCCTCAACCTCCCAGACATTGAAGACCCGGTACACCGTGGTCTTGGGCTAGTTAAGAAGCTTGTAGATAGCAGAGGGCTTGTGTCCCGTGCGAGCCAATTCGAGGATGGTGTCTTTCCTTTCTTGTTCCATGATGACTATTGTTTGTTGTCAAAACAATTGTGGTAGGAAGTTATAGTGTATTGTTCATGCAACCTTTTATATTAGTATGATTTAACCCCGAATATCCACATTATGGATCTGGATGAAGTTTAAAGTAGTTCCAATTTATTGTGGACACCCTGTATATATATACATGATACGAAAATCATTAATAGTATTTTATTCTATACTGAATTATAATATTATTTAGCAATATTTTATATATTTTACAAACGTACAAATTTTGCTTTATTAATATTAAAGATAACTCCCCCAATAAATCCTTTGTGTTACTCCCCATTTTTCATGAGTACACTCACACGTAACTACTCAATCCATTTATCAATTCATATGATGTGTTTTGTCCTCAAGAATGGAATAATAATAAGAGTTTTTAAAAAAATAATTTTTTTTGGGATGACAGAGTAGTACTTTAGTCTTTAGAGAGATCACTAAAAATCATTTTTACATATCCATGTATATTATATTTAATTCAAATCTTAATATATACTGAAAATCCATATGAAAGAGACGAATAACAATAACAAACAGAAACAGTGGTCTTATTATTGAAGCACACGCCCGCAATGTTTCATTTATAAGATATCATTATTATTTCTTGGATCCAAATTACGTTACGATATAATATCATGGATCATCCGGTGACTCGTTTCATATCTTCACAGGGACCATTTTTTTTCTTCATTAATATAGATATATAATTAATTACTATTGATAATTCAACGATCCTATTGGACATAAAAGTTATTATTAAGTCAACAGATATGTCGAAATATTGAGCACGTGGTGTTCTTAGTAATATACTATGTACATTGTGCATATAATTTTTAAATACAAAAAGAAAGTTAGCATTCATTGCTTGGAAATTTGAATTACTCTACTTGAGCATTTCTCTTGAAATAATGACTAAATAGTATATACAAGTATGTATTATGAAATGAAAAAAATGGACAAAAGAATTTGTAGTATGTTTTACATACCCTCAAGTATTTCCTATTAAAAAAATTCTATTTGATATAAAAGAATTTAACTTTATTGATTTTATTAGAATGAAGCTCATTTCGATCAATCCTAATAAGTTCTCATATATCCCATTGTGTTGAAACTGCATAAATCTTCATTTCAAACGATTTATACTTTTTATGAGAAAAGACTGAGCTTATACATTGATAGATGAATAGAGCTCCAAGCAACTATAAAAGGATGGAAATAAACACGAATCCCACTCAGCCTTTGAGGGGGTTTGTTCCAAAAATTATTAACACCCCTATATAATTACTTATACATATGTTACCGGCAATATGTATAATTAGGCATTTTATAGAATAGGTAGGTAATGCATATAATTCCTGATGGTGCCATATAACTATAAATAAATGATTTTTTATATACTTTTCCTAAGTATTCTATGTAATACCTACGTATTATATATAATGACCAGTAACTGTTTATGCATAGTATTAAATGTTGACAAGATGGGATTTTTTCAGACAAAAAATGATAGCAAAACTGAGACTGAAAATGGAAAAGATGGAATGGCACTCGTTATTTTATTACTCGCAAAAAACTATTTCGACACTCTGATCTTACACGCATATACATCTTTCGATTCAAAAATCTGATTACATTCGGAGAAATTTACTTATACATATTATTTATCGCAGCAGGAAAGACTTGAACGACATTTTGAATTCTACTTAAATTTTTGTTTAACACAAATGCACCTATTATTTTGGTATTATATATTGCACATACATTTGGCAAATCCTTGCCCGCTTCCTATAGATTGAGAAATAGCTGCTGATCGAAAAAAAGGAAATAAAGAAGGGCATTTGCTAGAATTACTCCGATATCGATCCCTACTCAGGACTTAAATAATCAACATGCTTAGGAAAATAAAATTCCTTCTTTATACTACCAATTAAAATTAACGGGTCAGCTAAAAAAACCACCGGATTTACATCATTGTATACATATACTAGCAGAGGGTGCCTGAGTTGCAGGACTTAATAGAAGAGAATAGAAACAAAGAATGAAGGTAAAAGAAAAGAGACAGAGAGAGGGATGTAGAAAGAGACAGAGGAAGAAGGGAAGAAAGAAGACTCAGAGAGAAGACAAAGTGACTACATATAAAGGTGAGGCAGCAAGGAAATTCTACGCTTCTGTTATTTTCATTATCAAGAGAACAAAAATTTGATGACGTCACTGTTGATACATATAGCACTCTGCCTTATATAACTGTAAAGTAATAATTTTAAAATTGATACTGAATTCAATGTAAGGCAACATAAATTAAGTGAATAAATACAGTTAAAATTAAGATGTAGTACACAAAGGAAAAATTAGGATCACGCCTAAAAGTATAAAAAGCAAAAATTAGGATATAATTCAATTAGATGATTATGTAGCCTTTCAAATACGTTTGAGTTTTTATCAGAGAGAATTTTGAAACCAGGTTCACACTTAAAATTTTGTAAAAAGATTTCTTGAGTCTTGCAGCTGGGCAATGGAAGAAGTTTCCTAGAATAGAAATATTCAAACGTTCGGGAATTATTATCATCATTCCATTGTTACTTATTTTTCACTTGATCCACTCGATCTGGAGATTGCCGGTATATTTATGAGGTACGACATTTAATCATGTTTAATTGTAAAAGCAAAAAAAAACCCTGACTTTAAGAGGTTTTTCTGACGTGTCTAGGACACTATGTGTTACGGATTTTGTTTCCTCGTCCCTTATTCATTTTGCAAATATCTAAGCTTTGACTTTTTGCCAATATAAATATTACTTTACTAAGGGAAGAAATTGATAAATATTTGTACATAGCACAGGAGAGTCTAAAATGTCTTCATTTAAGAACTAGTTATATTCCGCAAGAGGTTCTTAAGGGATATATTATGATGTATAATAGCAGTACATATTTTGGCGAGGATTAGTATTGTAAGGTATAATCAGGTTTTTTTCCACAACAAATGACCTTTTTATTTAATTTTCTTTCCATCAATGACCTTTTTTTATAAATGATATTTTTTTTCTTAATGACCTTTTCTTAGAAAGCAAATCCATAAATGGATTTTTGGTTTGAATGCTAATTTTTTTTCATGGAAGTAATGTTTTAAAATTTCTCCATTGGGAGAGGGGGCTACATACATTCAGCCCCCCTACGGATGCCCCTGGGTACTAGGGTATTGACGTATTTAAAACTATACTTAAGTAAATTGGAACTGGTACTTGCGACACCATTATGTTAATCGCTGAGGACGTCATATTCTTCCACTTCCTAAATAAAAGTGTCCTTTATAAAATAAAAGTAAGAATGCAGCTGTCTTTTACAATTTAAAAAAAAATTTACTTTCTGAGCAATCAACACCCTCCCCTCCCTCATCTCTAATAGTACCATGTAAGTGCAAATGAATTGCAAGAGGTGTAAGCAGAAGTTTAAACTATCTTTAAGAATATTTAGAGGTAGCTAAATGGCCTTAAAGTTTTAAAATTTTACATTTTAAAGAAAATAATGGGATTTGCTTTTGATATCAACCGTATTCTACGCATTTCAGCTTTTTAGTTCAATGAACAAATTTATTGAGATGAAATTGCAATCAGAAGTTTTTTACAAATTTGTATGAGCATTCAGTAGCTACCTGTCTGAAAGAATGGTAATATGTAGTATTTAAACAAAATGCAGCATTCTGAATACTGTTTATAGGTGTATCACAGCCCGTGACCAATAATTTTATTCTCAATTAATTCAATCCCTGTCTTTTCATTCCTTGTAATTTCATTTCCAGTAATATTTATCGCTTGGACATTTCATTCCACTTTGAAGAGGGATATTTAGTGACGTCATACGATTTATTTTTCTAGTTAATTGTTTTTGTGTATGAATGTAAGTATGTACAGGGAGGCCTAGCAGTTGGTATTGGAGGTGATTGATGACTGATTACTAGTGATGGAAGGGCGAGGGCCGATGGGAAACGAATATGAATAATGTATGGTGTTTATTGACTATAAATGACGTCATCATCAATCTTGAACAGTGAAAGGGATCCCGATCTGTGGATATTACTCATACTTTGGTAAATAGAAATAAATCCCTTCATTACTCTTCCTTTGCCAACGTTTGTCAATTTCATAATTCATCACTTATACTATATCGCACAGTTTTTTATCCCAAAAGAAACCGAAAAAAGGCCCGAAATCATGTGGTAGTTAGCCAAATAAGTCAATCATAGTAACTGCTATTTATTTGTTAAATTCTCCGAGACTATCAGTGTTAAATTATTTATCCACAACTTCAAAAGAAAATTATATATATATTTATTTCATAATATTGAAATGATACATAGTATATAAATAATAAGATGACCGATGGATATATATATATACAACGAGGGATCAACCAGAAATTATATTCCTGTCCTTTTGGAAACGGAACATAAGTATAAAACAAATTATTACTTCATTTATGTATGAAAAAGAATTCATTGTGAAATAGCAATCGATTGAAACCGGATGACATCACTAAATGAACTGGGAATGAATTTACCTAGCACCATCACGGCCAATCAATTTGATTTATATTTACTAAAATTTGCAAGTAGGCTTACTTAGATAAACAAAAAAGTGAGGATATTATGGTCATTTAAAAAAAATAAAAACCCGGACTTATATCATGAAAATTGCAGTCAAAAAATAAGATAAGGAATTTAAACTTCTACTTTTGATGAAGATAATGCAATATTTAGTGAATAGTCTTTATATGGTCATTATATTTTGGTGCATTTTTTGATTATTTTGATGAAAATTACTTATTGATAATTATTCCGAAGCACATTATACAGTTCAAATGCCCACACATAAATTAATTATAAATATATAATAAATGCGTAATTTTAATGATGGACATCATATGATAGCATCAATTACAAGGCTGTACCCATATCGGTCTACCAGTTTTAATGGTTGAAGCGGTTCCGGTTCTTGAACCGCTAGAATCGGAACCGGCAAAGTCAACCCGAGGCCGCAAAATATTGCTTATCGGTCATGGTTCTTGTTCCTTTATTCCTATATAAAATATACAAAGAAAATACAGTATATATTATAAAAAATAAATGAGCTTTAATCAATATGTCAATTTTCTGATTTTTTTTTTTTTTTTGTGCAATTTCAGCGATTTCCAATGATTTTTTTGCGTCGCTAGGGTGATACAGTTGTACCTGAGTTCCAAATATATAGGAGCTTCCTATGGATCTGGAAAGAGGTGTTTAAATAAATCCAACTCAGCTACTAAGAATGTTGGGACCCTATAATATGATAACTATTAAACTATTATACTTCTTAAGCCAGGGTTTCCCAAACTTTACTATGTCAACCCACCCCTACACTTTTAGCGGAGACCCCCTTTATACAAAACATGTGAACTATGTATGTTTAGACTGAAAGCAATCCTCAATTCTTCATCTTTCTGCGCCCCTCAGCCTTCCCTCACGGCCCCCACTTTGAAACCCATGGTCTTAAGCAACCTTACTTTTTGGGCCCCTTTGGAACTTGGGGCACAACGCATTCAGCGTATAAGGTAGCTGCATCCCTGTTTGTATCTAATATCATTTCCTGGACCCGAATTTTTTAGCAACGCCCTTTTTTTAAGTGCCTGTTACCAAACTGAGCTTGTATAAAAAAACCAAGACCGAAACCAGTGAAATGAAAGAATTGAGAACATACAAAATATTCATTTTATAATCTGTATATACAATTTGCAACTTGTACACAACATATAGAAGAATGGAAAGTTATAAAAAGGTCATTAAATTTATGTGTTAAACAAAATCAAGATTTGTGGAGATCTAGAAATCGGATAAAGGTGGTAAATTCTTTAAGAACCACCCTCAAGGTCATAAAACCACTACAACTTTTTATTCAAATATCCCCAATTCCCCTAAAAGATGTACACAGTCAAGTTTGGGCTCACGGTCCACCAGTTGAGAAACATTTATGTATATAATCCCTTCTGAACTCAGATAAAAAATTTGACCTTTCCTCTTTTTTGGACCTTAAATATAATCAACTATGAAATGACATTTATAGACCCACATTTTAAATTTGCCGTCCTTTTCTTGTTATTTCATTATACCTTTTTGGCTCCATGGATTAAAATTAAGTAACATTAATTGCTGATACATTAGTTAACAGGCCTGTCAAATTTTCAAATCAGTTTGGTGTCAGATTTTTAATTTTACTACGTGACGTCATCATTCAGTATTAAGATGTTCTTCAACTGAGCTCTCAAGTTTTGAAATAAGTTTTGATAAATGAAGATGCATACAAAATATAACGTACTAGCATTGTTTCGAGTTATTATACGTCGTCAAACAGACAAACTTTGCCAAAAAAATAGAAGACAACCACCCAAGAAATCTTCAGTGTTACATATGATCACACTCACACGAAGTTACTCAGTATCAGGCCTGTACACGTTTACTCTTTTTCCATTCAATTGTTCATTTTGTAAAAACTTTCCGTTCGCCGTTTATTCGTTCATTTTTGAATTATTTATCTATTCATTTAATGTTTATCAAGAATAAAAATTCCAACCAACACAATACTCATTAATATGTAAGCCCTTTTTCGTTTCTCAATAAATAAAAATGATCCTCAAGCGTGTAGATTACTATAAGCAAAACAGGCAATTCCAGTAGTCCTGAGAGGTACACTGTACATTGTACAGGGCTCTAATATAATGGTAGCAACGGTGCTATAAATTTTTATAAAAGGGTGTCCTCTTTATTATAAGTTTTTTTAACAGCCACAAAATAGTTTCCAGACAGTTTTTTTAGAGCATCCTCGAAAAGTGTCTAGAGGCATATTCAAGCAACCACCAATCTATTTTCAACAACCGCCTTTCTTTAAAAAACAGTGAAACAGATATCTCTTTTCATAGAATACCTTATTCACTAGCGAGGCCAACCCGTGGCCTAGACAATATAGGCGAATACTAAGGGTGTCAATTTTTAATTTTCAGGGCTAGTCGGGTTTAATTTTTTTATTATTTTCTGGCCTCTGATTGATTTTTAATGGCTTCGCTTCTTTTTTCAAAACGCTGTAAATGATAGTGAGCTCATCTCCCATTACCCATAGTGGGTTTGGTTTGTCTACAGTGTGAACTTCTCCAGACAGGTAGGTTCTGTGTGTGTGTGTTTTTTTAACTGTTTAAGACATTAATCCAAGACTTTGAAGTGGGGGTGCTTGCCGTGTGAGAGGACAAAATTATCTTGAATCCTTTCGACATAATTCAACTTTATATTATACATTACATTGACACAGGCCACCATTGTATGTTCGTACAAAACTAAAATTGTCTGGTTAGAAATGGGAAAGACATAAAGTCTAGAAAGTACTTCCATTGTGATACATTAATCTCTTCTTACAACCAGGGTTAATATAAATGCAAGGTTAGATCCTCATATAATCAGGCTTGCTATAATTTTCTATTTGATGTATTGTACCGACTGCTGGGCAAGACAGGCAAATTTTGACAAAACACACAATCACTAATAATCTATGACTTCACTATTGCTAGAATTTTCAATTTAGTGTATCGTACCGACTGCTGGACAAGAAAAGCAGATTTTGAAAAAACACGCAACCACACATTTACTATGACGTCAATATTAAAAGCATGGTGGAAATAAAATATCAGTGGTACATGCGTATAAACTTACTCACAAGGTGAAAGGAGGATAAAGGAGCGTATGGTGAGGCAAGCTTAGTTAAAATAACAAGATTGTTTCAAGTAAAACTAAGCTTAAGGCACTATGTAAACATTAATCCTTATGTACATAGGCGCCATAAGTACAGATCTCCTAATCCCTTTTTTTGGTGCCATTTTAGTGAATAGTAATGGGAGTCGTCCAATCGGAATGAATTTATGTACCTTTCCATTGAACTACCAATAATTTCAGTCAATTTTAGATCAAAAGTTCTTTTTTTTTTATTCAAACATACATTGATACAGATAAACATGGTTTTATTAATATATATAACATTACTTGTTTTACAAACTTTATGACAAAATCGGGTGGGCTTTCCATTTGAAACATAGTGGAAACAAATCGGACCTGTATAGCTTTTTGATTGATGATACAAATACGTTAAGGACAGGTGTGATCTGATATGGTTTGAAAATGCGTGTGTTTCACGACAATTACGTGGGGCTTGATAGACCTGAGTTCGCCATGTTTTAGACCTAAAAATCCCGTTATGTAGGCTTTATTTATATATCCAACATCACAGTTTCCGAACAGTAAAATTTCATTCCATGTTCTTTATATCCCTCGAATTTTGTTCTGTAAAATTGTTAGTCGTAGGTAGAGGGCGGACTGAATGTACTTTCAGCATCATTGAAGGCCAAGTTACGACTTTGGCAATGAATTTTTGACGCATATATTAAGGATATGAATAGGGAGTAAATAATGATATCCTGTCGATTGACGTTAAAAGGAAGAGTTTATTATCAGCACGGATTTTATTAGCAACCTTGATAAGATAACGAATGTTACCTATGGCAAAAATACAGTTTCTTTAAGTCAATTTCCGACTGCGAGAAAATGTAATATGAAACGCAAAAATTTCCGTTAAAATGATTCATAAAATATATTCTATGTTCTCTCATATTCTAGAAAACAGGAGGGAATCATGCAAGAGAAATGATCAGGCGATCGTACGATGTTTTTTTCTCTACCTTCATGAAGTAACATGCTGTCTAAAGTAAAGCTTGAAAGCGTAGTAGCAAAGCAAAGACCATGTGATGAATATTTGTACAAGGTAGTGGTCGTTGCGACATCTTATTTGTCCGTTAGAAGCTTTGAATATTATTCTATAACTAACTACCCAGCTTTCTCAAATTGACCCTTTTATTTAAGTTAAAAAAAAAATTTTTTTTTTTTAATTGATTTTAAAGAAAAAGTATTAGAAATTAAATTAATGTTGGAGTTCTATGAATATCCTCACATGATATTAACAATGATTCAGGCATGTAATAACTGTTAAAAATATAGTACGACTTTCCCTCTACTCGCACGCAATTGTATTATTATTGTTATTCAACTGCCAAAATCCACCCCTTTCTTTACAACTTTCAGTTTTACTCTCTTAGTTATATAAGTTATAACAATAATTGACCCTCTCATTGACAATGATAAATAATAATTTATCATACCGAATAGATTGATAAATATCCCAATATATCATAACCAAATTATAATTATCTACGATCCCATTTGTAAGGGTTACTCAACCGATTATAATGGGTTCATAATAGCAATATGCCTAAAAGAGGATGGTGTCTACTAGCAAGTACTAATATGACGTGAGTAATGTGAGCGCACGCCTGCAAAAAGTATATGATATTTAAAATATAAAAAACCGAAAACAAGCGTCTCTTCTTCTACTTACTCAGTAAAAGGAGAAAAGAAAGAGAAAAGCTTTGTACAAAGTATAGCATATGTATTTGACTAATTTACCATCTGTAATTAAAAAGTAACCAGGTCTTTTGATTTATTATTATATTTATAATTATAAATAATATGTAAGCTTTACAACAAGGGATAATTATCTACTTTTATCTATTATTATGTTACGTTGAAAGAATACATTATAAATGTATATAAAATATTTGTACGCCCTCTCTTCATGGCGAATAGTTTTGTGAAACTCGTAACTCAGTATCACGTGATATTTCTTCAAAGTGATCCGTAAGAGTAGATTCTAAATGGTGGAAAGAGGTGTGCTTGTGGGTAACTTGGTGGTAAGAACAAAATAATAGGAATGAGAAATACCAACTCCCTTCCTCTCTTTTGCAGCTTGCTGGCTGGGGTCCCTTTAAAAGCCATTTCCAGAAAAGGATCTCTTGCAACTCTTATTACTGGTGCTGCTGATAATCCCTCTCTCTCTCACACGCCACGGCAACTTGATCCATCGTCATCATTAGTTTATCATCCTAGAAGAGGGACTTGAAGAGGGTGAACATTGTATATGAATTTATAAGAGATACTTCTGTGTCTATTACTTGTGCCCTAATAGTGAAATATTTATTTATTCATTCTAATATATTATATAATTAATTGAGGCATCAATTTGGAGACTGCTACGAGTCTTTACTTCATATTAATTGTCTATCTGGTGGAATTATTGTGCATATTGTTAATTAAATAGAGACACTCATTCATCCACAAGGATTCAGCAAATTCAAGTAAGACATTCTTATTCATTAGTTAAATTACTTGATACTCTACTTAAATCACCATCATGACCATGACGATGTTTCAAAGCATTCCTCTCTTCCCCTCTCTCCCTCTCTCTTCTCTCACTCCTTAATTTAACCTTTGCATAGGATTAGGGATGTGAAAATGCTTTAAATCCTCGTGAGTGTAAATCCAAAAGAAAAGTTGAAGTTTAATAGATGAAATATTTATTGACAGAGGTCAGTGATGACTCTAAAGACCATAGTGCTCCTTGCTCGACAATCATTTTCAAAAGAGGCAGAAATGATTAACAAGAGCACTAATATCTTGCCGGTTACCAACTTATCCGCTCTTTCCTTTTTTATTTTTATTTAAATCTATACCCACGAAAATTTCGACAGTTTTCAATGACATATGTCAAATTATTTCTTCTATTTTGTAAATACAAACGTATTGTATTGACGAACAAGGACAACTATAGTTTTTATAGTGATATTTGTTCGAAGATATATGTAGTTCATCCATTTCCGAATATGTATTTTTTTTTTTATTTACACTCACGAGGGTTAAAACGATTATCACGTCCCTGATGATTATGTAGGAAGAACCAATAGGGTGCTTGAGTCCATCATTTCAATAGATTCCTCAAAATAGCAAAATTAATTTGTTATTTTTCTAAAATATATATCATATGAAATACACGAATTTTTAAGTGAAGAATCAAAGTCAAGCACTGATTGAGATCCATATCGGTGGCCCAGAGTACTTTAAGTGCAATAATAAACAAGTATATAACCTTCTCCCCATGCCGGATCTCGAGGGAAGTCGACAAAATCTGTTTTCTATGAAAGAAATCCACCCGATATAGTTAATTAGGTGTTCTTATGTAATAACTAATTCGGGGCGTTCATATAAATCTCACCTATCAACGATATCCGTTGATACCGTGACCGGAGTCTACTGTACTACCTTCATATCCATCAATTGCCAATTGATAACTAATTATGATAAGGATAATAAACACCATAGTGAGAGTAACGTTACACTTGTGTAGTCCTTCACTTCCTTATTATTATAAAATGTCATCTTTTGCCGATTTCAAATAGATATTTCATCATACATTGTATGAAGTACAAAACATTATTATTTGGTAAATTATATTAAGTATTCTCAATATTACTAGACGTTTCTTTCATCTCCACCTAATGATCATATGACCAATCTACTATAAGAAGACCCTCAATGATTAATTCTTATTATTATCGTAAAGTAAATAATATGAAGATATAAAATATGGAATGATGTCTTTGCAGTGATCAAATATGTAGTTACTCATTCATAATAAATGAATCACTATCTTTTTTTCTCTCTCTATAAATGACAGATTATTTTGTTCTTCAATATTTTGATTTGTAATAATAAAAAACTCCAGTAGTAGTTTAAATAAAATATCATTTCAAAACAATTATGGGTCATTCTTTTTAAAATTTTACATAAATATTTATCTCTTCCATATCATCAAATCACAAGGGGTGGATTCGAGTTATAACTATAGTGTTATGTTTAGTTCAAGTAATTAAATATTGAGTTGAATATTGTGTTGGATTAGAGGCACAAAGTAAAGAAAAATATTTTTCTTCGAATTGATAATAGTTTAGTTTAACAATTAAGTTAGCTTGACCCCTCGAAAATAATAGTCAATTGTAATTAATCAAATAATATAGGTAATGTATGATAATATTTATTTGCATGATAGAAAAGTTTTAAAAGATCTACAGGGCATGTAGCTGGGCGGCTTCTGGCACCTGGCGATGATGCCGTTCTCTTAAGGGATGCTATCAATTGTTTTGCTTAAAACACGGTCATTTTTGGCGTTGTAAATGGCCTCATTGGGATATAACTTTGTTCGGGTAAAGAGTAGCTATCTCGAACTGAATTCTTTTTAAAATTAATTTATTTTACAATTTCATCATTTTCACAAAAGTTTATTCAAATTCATAAATTTATATTGAATTTATAAACTAGAGCATATCTTCCCGAAATTCTTCCTAAGCCTGTATATGTATAATTACAACAAAACTTAAAATTAAATTAATTTAGACTTAATTGTTATTATCAGGTCACTACCAATTATGTATATACTTTTTGATATAATAGATATTCTCGAATATTTCGTGTTTTAATTATTCGAATTCTAGTTAATCAGATAGAATTTCGAACGAGTTCGAGTAACTTTCAGAAAATAGTCTAGTTTTTTTGTTTTGTTTTTCAAGTTAGAGTTATCCTCGAATCCAAAATCGTAATCGAATCCAAAAATACTCAAAGTTGATTTTTTCCCCTATTGATTCAATAACATTATTGGCGTAAGCCCAAGTAAGTAGTGTTGTATCAGTCCTTATTTATTCCGTACAGTCCAGTCTTTGGGGCGGGTCCTTAAGACTCAGTACTTTGGACTGTCAGTCCTAGCAATGATAAAAAAGAAGATACAAAGTCGTGTGTCGTCATCAAGGGCCGAAATTTATAAGTTTTAAGACTGGTATGCAGGACTGGACCGAGAGTGAACTGGACGGGACTGGAGTCTTCCGTCCCAAATAAGGACCGACATAACACTACTTGCAAGTGCATGTGAACTGCAGTTAGTGACACTTGTTTTACATTATTATTCCAATTAGAATCGAAAAATATGGAATTGCCGTTCCTAATTTTAGTACGGGAACGGGTACATAAATATTCGTATCCTGACAACACTCAAATGAATTACGTCGAGACTTGAAATCAAAAATAAATAAAGCATTGAAATGTAGGATTTGTTTGTCAAAAAGTTGTTGACTTAAGTAAAGTCGGTTTTTACGTATTTAAGTAATAATCAAATCTAACACTGCAAATCATTATTCATGGGGTTGTATTTTTGAGTGTACTACTATGTCAATGTAGTTTTTGTTGATACAGAAGTCGTCAATTCATTCTTGTACGGAATGATTTATATATTTGTTATAATACTATGTTGTACTACATTTAAAATCTTTTCTACGCAATATTAATTTTTCTGTACACTTGTGTATGTTAAAAAATATTGAGATTTCACTATGTAATTTACCTAATATTTATAGGAGATACATATGAAAAAACGTTGTCTTAAATGGTACTAAATATACCTTGGAATAGGTTGCGAATGTGAATTGCTCAACTGTCTCTCACTTTGGAATATAATTACCTGACAAATTCATTTTTGAATACATACCTACATATAGGGGCCTTAGTAATGCCTTATACACAACTGATTATATGTTTTGCATCGCTGCAAATAATTATTTCATACCCACCGATCTTAGTGATTACTAAAATGAGTATGAATAAAAATATATTTATATATTTGATCTGTCATGATGAGCAATGAGTAAAGGATATGATCAATCACGAGTGCATTTCCACCGATCACTGTCGTAACTTGTGGACATGGTATGCACAACTTCTGTTTTCTGTACAATTTGTAACTTGTACGCTTTATTTGATTAAAAGATCAGTCATTTTAATAACCAAAAATTAATTAATACTATGATTTTGATCTATTAAAATAACTTACTTATTATTTACTAGCAGAAGTACCCGACATTGCTCGGAGGGATTAGGCGTCGACGAACAGATAAACCTTGCTCCATTTATATAGAAGGTTACTTCCCAAGTAATTATCAGTGTTACTCTTTGTTTTTCATGGGTGCACTCACACGTAGTTACTATATACATGGAGGTTATCTCCTTAAGAATGAGAAAATTTAATAAAAAAACATTGTTCAGTTTGCCAACAACATAAAACTCGCACGCCGAAAAAAGTTTACAGCCCTAAATCTTTTTTTAATATGACGCACTGAGCAAAAGCTACACACGCTGTTTGTTAAAAATGAGTCTCCACCTGCAGACAAACTTTGCTTTATTAATATAGAAGATTTACGAGTTATGATAATTGTCAATATTTGACCTCAGCTAAGAAATTTCGGAGTTTAGTCATCGATGAGGGATTGTTTTATTGACATAATGAATTTGTAAGTACCGGTTGTAGTACCAATTTAGTATAGTATTGTTTTAAATAAATCAATACTTGTATTGTGCCGGTCCAGTCTAGTCTTAGGACCGGTCCTATCGATCCTTGATTTTTTTTCTAAAAATGTTGATTGTTTATTCAGCCAAATATGATATATGAGATATGTATCAAGATTATTGCACATACCTGTCGAAAAATAATATTTTTTTCATTATAATACAATATAACACGAACAAATACTATTTTACTAAGTTTTATAGTTTATTCTATTATGTAACGGAATAATAATAAAAAAGAAAAACTCCCTCAATGACATCACGAGGTATCGATTTTACCTTCTTTATGGACTGACAAATGGGACTGGAATGGACCGTGGTCATCTGTTCTAAATAACACTTGACTGACCGACTCAACACTTGTCAATAGCACAGTACGTCGAGTGCAGTACTGGACCAGCACTAACTTATGCCAAATAGTACGAAAATATTTGTATCATGTGAAAACACTTTATGCAACTTGCGCAATTTTATTTTGTAAGTTGCAACTTGTACACGACAAATATATTTAGAAGAAGCACAATACAACTGTCTGCATTATTTGTCAAATGATAGTATTAGATCGGCCCTAGCCTTCATTTCTAATCAGTCTTTTTTTTTCTTCATCTATGAGTCTTTTTTTTTTTTTCAAATTGGTCTGGTCTTTCTCTTCATTCCACAGTTACAATAATATTCCGTGGTAAAAATTCAGACCTAGGACAGACAAAATTAATCAGTACCGGACTGATAGGACTGTAATCTTTTTAGACAGATCCAATTCAATCAAATGATACTTGAAACGAACCGGCATTTGATTGTTCTATGCTATTCTATGTATTTTATATGTTGGCGTGTCTCATTGTAATCATATATTAATTGTTTTGCTCTAAGGATTTATAAAAAAACTTTTTTGCATGACGTTTGATAAAGATAAAAACAAATGTTTTTGCTGTTTTTTTGGTCATATTGCGGTCGGTCCAGAAAGAGGTTCTCTCATCTCCACTACGTATATATATATATACATGAATAACTGGACTTAATATTTAAGTTTACGTATGATTATAGTTATTTTTTTATTTATTTGCAAGTAAAATAGTGGTTGAATGAACGCAATGTGTAATTTGAAGGTCATATATATGTATAATTGTGATATGCAGTATCCTATCTTACGGAATAATATCCTATACATAATATATTATTTATAATTTTTGGCCCTTTCTTTAAGTGAAATATAGTTTGTTTTTTCCTTTCTACTACCTATTGTAAAACAAATTCAAAATTTCAATCAGAACACTTTTTATTTTTTCAACTATCTTACGTAATGACTTCTTGGGAAAATAGTCATTTTTCAACTTTCCGTTCTCCTTTATAGTATACATATTATGCAGGGCCATATGCTGTAGCATCCCTCCAAATGAAGGAATTTTGGTTTTTTACTAGACTATTTAATATTTCAAATTTAATTTAAAAAAAAAAAATGAAAGTAGCAAAAAATGATTCTAATGATGAAATTGACAGGTTCCACCTATTTTAGTGGCTAAATACAGTCTCGTAAGTCGAATAAAGGTTCTAAACTATGGTTAACATTCATAGGTACCGTAACTTACCCAAGAAATTTGAATACAAAGTATATAATTGATCGAAATATGTCTATGAAATATTCGTCTGTATGTTTATAATATTAGAATGTTCAAAATATTGATTTTTCTTCAAGATTGAGTCGATTCATTTTAAGAATCAGAGTTCATGTCCGTATTTTATTTTTTTATAGATGAGGTTATAACATATAGAAAACGATAATTTTATTCGGCAATCCATATTCTTAGCTGCTTTTAGAAATGTTTTTATTGAAGTATGGAGAAATAAAAGTCTTACTTAATAAGTAAGTAACATTTCCATTGCATATATTGGTCAAAATGTTTATTAAATGTTTTTTAGCCATGTGTTTTTATGTGTTACCCTCTAGTATAATTAAAAAATCGCCAAATGATATTATTATAGGTGCATAATTAAAATAATTATCTCATTGTATTGTTTTTTCTCTCTAAAAAAAGAGTGTAGGAGCTGATGACGTATAATTAATAATGCGGGCAAAAATCTTAGATAATGCGCTCTCCCCTCTTAGAGTAATATTAACATCTAGTTCTACTTATAGCCGCAAGAGTTACAATTTTGATAGAGAGTCGGAGATATTTATGACATTTATAATTCAGTTTCTCTTTTCTCATGCAAAAGATAAGAGTTAGTTTCGAATCACTTTGGAAAAAAGCCATTTTACATTCATTTAAAAAATATATTATATAAATAAGTTGTAAATAGTTGGAAATTAGGAAACTAATTGCATTCGTTTTTGAGTTTACTGAATAGTATGAATTTCATCTCAAATTAGTCTGTGAAAAAATAGAAGACTTTCGAATCATTTATTATTATTTTTGTAAGTAAGAATGCACTATAATTTGATTTCATTTCTATATACCTATAACATAATTTTATTGAGTAATGACAACTCCCTCCGTGGTACTCCTTCTCAATCTCAATCCATTTGTTATTCATCGTAATGTTTATGTTATGTAATTATTTTACATCAATTTATTAGGGTACAAAGTGTTCCAAAACACATTCCACTCCCTTAACAACCTCATTTATTTGGCATTTACATACATTTGTATGTATACATTTTAAATATCAATGATAATCAATCTCTTAATTTATATATATTATTTAATCATCAATTCAATGGATTTAATTTATTCGTGTCCCCATAAATTCTACAGAACGAGAAGGATAATTGAATAGAAATTGTCTCATTTATTTAAAGTGAGCAGAGAGACTTTGGGTGATAATCCCTGGGTTTGATTATTCATATAAATGCAGTTTGATTTGGAACTTATTTCGATTACGGCCAGTGCGTAAAAGTTGTGATAGTCCTACGAAGTTATCGTTCGAACAAATTATGAAAAAAAAAGGCAAAAACTATTGATTTAAGACGACATTTTTAGTTATTTGAGATAAAATAATTTTGATAGGCATTTTTCTAACTTATAAAATATATTTATACAGTTTTTTTTTCTAAAATATCTCATGGAACAAAAAAGAAAAGATAAAAAAGTTATGAAAATTTGACGATCCACATCATTTAATGTTACTATTTCAGAAAGGAAAGATTAAAAAAAAATTATGTTATTCTCTTTTTTTGCTCTATAAACCAACTTTAGAAAAAAACTTTATGAACATTTTTTATAGATTAGAATAATGTCTTATCATAATTAATTGGGTACAAAATAATGATTTATACGTTATTTTTTTTTTCATGAAATATATAACTTTTGTCTCATTTCAATCTTTGAATGGAGACTTGCTACCTAAAGATGACATTGTAAGAAAATAAATTTTCGCCTAGGTTATTAACATATAGCAGTTTCCGAACTAGCCGTAATCGAAACTCGAAAAAACTTGGAAAAAAACACCACACTAATGTTCTTAGTGATGTTAGTGTTTGATTCGAGTCAACATTTTCGAGTTCGGTGTTGTTCGAGTTTTTAAGAATTTTAAAATAATGTGCAGTATCTTAATCACGGGTTTTTTATTGCGAGTGTTTTTGGGATTGTTTGAGTTACTAGTGGTGACTTAACATTAATAAGCCGATGAATAGAACAACTATAACAATTATTTGGGCTCTGGCCTTTCAGTTTTGATTATAATTCTATTTCGAATAAAGCCCCGTGTTCGGCAAAAATATAGAGTGTAAGCCAAAGTAATTTTCAGAAAATTGTTCAACTTTTGTAAAGTCTAGTTCATTTCGAGTTTGAAAAACACTGGAATCCAACAGTGGTTGATATAGAGTGTTCCTCGAATAATTCCATTCTCACACAATAAGATCTGTATAAGTATGTATATATATATAATCCTCAGTGTATCGCTCAACAGCTTGGTGTCAATTTAATTAATATTTTTCTAAAATACTACGTGCATGTTGTACATTAACATATGTAATTAAGTAACTGACTGTATCCCTCAAGGTATATAGTTGAGACTTAACACTTGTTTATTTTAAATTGAAGTGCCGTCTACAGGTTGGTCATGGATATTTTGAATACTTTGTATAGGTTTGATATTGTCCTAAAACTGAACAATATCTCACTCGGGTCATTCCTTGGGCTTGATTTATAAGTCCATTGAGTTAATATCAGGTGAAAGGGGAGATCTAATGCTCCAAAAAAAACCATATATGCTCAAAATGATAATTTCACTTCAATATTTTTTGTTGATACAACGTTATCAGAATATTTCTGAATTGGGTAATGAAATCTCTACACACAATACTCTTAATATAATTATTATTATGTTACTGGACTCTAATAATTCTGGTATATCATAGATTAATTCATTCATTATATAAAATACAATATGAACATATTTTTACATAACGGTTTTAGTTGTTTGGAATATGCGATTATGTTTCATGAGTTTTTAAAATAAACAACTTATGAATCATCAGTCCCTGGATTCAACTTGTTGAATAGAGTAAAACATATTTTACATAAAATGTTTATGATATCTAGGCCTATAATTTCATTTATAAACTAATCAAATTATTTCTCTTTTTTTTTTTAAATAGGCAATCATTGAAATAACAATTTTCCTCTTCTCCGTTTCATCAAGATGTCTTCCTACAGTAAGTCCAATACTCGAAATCTTCCCTTTAAATAAATAACTAAAAAATTAAATTTATTTTTAGGCAGTGAATTAACGGATGGAACTGGACTTCGTTTTCAGGCAGAAACAACCAAAGTCGTTACTACAAAGCACAGCATGAAAGCCATTAATATATGCCTATGGTTCTGTGCTACATTTGGAGCATTAGTAGGCCTGTGTTATTTGGTCTTTGATCCCTTGGTCAAACACGTTGTTCTAAAAAGATTGATATTATCAAATAATTCAGAAACGTCTGAGATATGGGAAAATCCGCCTATAACACCTCATTTTAAGGTGTATTTATTCAATCTCACAAATCCAGAAGGAGTTTTCAATGGAACTGAGATACCTCGATTGGTTGAGGTTGGGCCCTATGTCTATCAGTAAGGAGGGATTATACAATTCTGTATATGATTAAGTGATTAAAAATTTCTTCTTTTTTTAGTGAAAAATGGCTGAAAGAGGGGGGTCATCTGGCATAATAATGGTACTATGAGCTACAAAACGAGAAAAGTATTTTCTTATCAACGTGAGCTCAGTGTTGGAGATCATTCTGTAGATAAAATACTAACACTCAATGTTCCACTGCTCACTGCCTATTATCGCATGAGAAATTCAATTTTCTTTGCTCAATATGGTTTAGAAAGTGTAGCACAACTCTTAGAATATCAGCCCTGGGTTGAAAAGACTCCAGAAGAATTAATTTGGGGATATGACGAGTCCTTGTTTGAATTGGCAAAATTTGTAGGAGACGGGCCCCCAACTAATAAATTTGGATTTTTCTCAGCTGTAAGAAAATTTACCTCTTTTAAATAATAAATCACTCCTAATAACACCTTTTCCCTTTCCAGAAAAATGACAGTAATGATTTATCAACATATACAATGTACACTGGTGAAAATAATCCCTACGATTTAAGTAAAATATCCTCTTTTAATGGAAAAAGTCACTTAAACTTTTGGAAAAATGATGAGTGCAATTTGGTGAGAGGCTCTGATGGTTCAACGTTCAATCCATACATTTCCAAGAGTGATACTCTTTGGTTCTTTAATGATCAGTTATGCAGGTCCTTACCTTTAGTCTATGACCAAGAAGTGATGAGTCGTAGTCTTCCAGGATATCGCTTTAAACCTCGCTATGATGTTTATAAATCTCCTTCTACTGTTCCTGAGAATGATTGTTATTGTACTGACCAGACGTTGTGCGACATGATTGGAGATGGAATGTTTGGTATTTATCTTACTAGGGAGTCATTTGAATAATGAAATATCTAATTATTTCTAATTTCTAGCCGTTTCTGCCTGCCAATTTGATGCACCGATTATACTAAGTTGGCCGCACTTTTTGGGTGCTAATTCAAGTTACCAAAGTTCAGTAGAGGGCTTGTCTCCTCAACTGGACTCCCATGGATTTTGGTTTGATATTCAGCCTACAACTGGTACAACTATGTCAGCACGAGCAAGAATTCAAATCAATTTAGCAGTAAAAAATATTCCCGCATTTAGTCAATTAGAAAAGGTAATAGTGTTCTAATAAAACAAAGAAGCATAAAGCTAAACGAAAAATATTTTCTTTTTATTTTCAGGTGAAGGACATAATTATGCCTATCTTATGGTTTGATGAGGGTATTGAAGAACTAGGATCCGAGTTAACAGAAGTTATTGGACAAGCAGTCCTAACTCCGCCCATCTACAAAAATTATATATTTTGTATATTCCTTGGTTTCTGTGCCTCAACATTCGTTATATTTCTTGTTGCACTGATTCGCTTTGCTCTGAACAAGAGTCTTAACCACACTCCATCCGAGGGAATTTGTAGGGACAATCTTATACGTAACTTGGGAGCTCAGTTGAACAATCCGCAAGTACGAGGAACAGGTCTTTGTAAGTCACACCATGACGATGATGGAGCCTCTGCTCCCATGCTTCCCCCTTCAGATCCTTCTTCAGCTTGTTCCAGCACGGACAGCTCAAGACTCACTACAGCCAATCATAGTAGAAATTCTTCTACAGGCTCCACTCTATCATCCTCAGCTGTAGTCATAACTCAAGATTCTTCATCTGTGAACATTCCACGTACAGATAGTAGTGTTCAAATCCTTAGTGAAACTTCATCTATTCCTACAAACTATGATTCTGCAAGTAGACTGAAATCATTGCTAAATCCAAAAAAGAAACTGCCAAATACAGATTACTAAGATTTTATATATTTAAATTATATTATGTGTTCTTGAAATATTTATGTATGAATGTGTTTGTATAATGCTGGCTGGCTTAGAATTAGTTGCGTACATTTTTCTAGGAAAGCAGCTGATGATAGTACTAAAGTTATACTTTTTTTTTTTTTAATCTGTCCGAACGAAAAGGATCTCTGTTCTTTTTTTCTTTTGAAAAAGACAAGAATTTATTTATTTATCTTTCTTTGTGTGTTTTACTATTATTTTGTAAAATACTTGCATTTTTTTAATAACTGTTATTTTCGCACAATATCTTATTATTTTAGTCAAATTCTAAACCAAAGTCATAAGAAAGAAAAGAATAAATGTTTTTTCTTGAATTTCTTACTAATAAATAAAAATATATTAATACTGTATCTCCATTAAATATTGTTTACTTGTATCAAAAGCTTAGCTTCAAAAAATTAAGAATGAGTTCCAAACTATTTTACTTTAAAAAAAAAATAATATTATTAAAATAATAAATGATAACACAAAAAAAAAATATTGAAAAATTTAATATAAGATCCCACCAATTTAATTTACGCAAAAACATCCTTGCGTGTATGCTGACAATTGACAAAATAACATTTATCTTCCAAATTATAATACATTGATTGATTTTAAAGCTTTAAGAACTTATATCAGCTCAAAAACATTTTATTTCTCTTCTAAATAATAAATATTCTTTGCTTAGTTATTAGTTATTATATACTCCAAATTTTATTTATTTTCTTCTGAGCTATGCTAATGTTATGATGACTACTAAGGGTATATTTGATTCTCAACTTACATCATAATACTATATTTCTACGCCCCAACTTTTATATATTTATAAATTTTTATTAATTCAATAAAACAAACTGAAAGGAATATTGCTCTTGGGAATCAAATGAGGGATATGCGACAACACCGCTCCAACACTAATCCAAAAATGTAATTCGTGTTTTTCTTCTGTTAGATGTTACTGTTACTTTCTATAAGTGATGAAATGATTAATATAATTAGTTAATAAAATTTGAAGTATGTGTTCAATTATACATCTTTATTGTTCATTTATATATAATTATAATTATTATATTACTGGAAAATAATGTGTGAAGGTTGGGTTTTTTTACAGGTTAGCAAGATCCTAGGCCACGACGAAGCAGTTACTTTTAACCCAGGACTAGATAAAAGGAAGGATTACTATTCATCCCTAAATATTACCACCGCTGGAGAACTCAGACTTATGAATCAACAAGAAGTAACACTTCCAAACACCTAAGGACTATTTCACTTGTAATAAAGCAGACATGTATTATGAGTTTTGGATCTCCAACTCCTTGTTTTATGGCTCTTGAGTCAATTAAAAATAGACGAGGAGGGAACTACTAGGTCTGGGAGAGAAAGTAACCAAATGTTTGCACAGATTAGGTCTCTCGAGGTCCAAATTTGAATCAAAAATCATTTTACTTCCTCTAAGTAAGAATGGCTCCGTTACAGAATCGTTACCTAATCAAGATGAGAGTGTACATTGCACGTTCTGTAGCATGAAACTGGAAACGTGAGTACACACTCTTTATGAATGTGTGAAGATTTATCCTTTATTAGAAATGTGTGAATAAAGAATAAAGGACAATCTACATGTCAGGATCTCAAAAACAGAAAGAGTAGTGACCACAAATCCGAACCTTCCTAGAGCTCTTAAGGTAGAAGCGACACCAAAAAAATAATTTATTCAAGTGGATGCAACAGGAAACCCATTCCAATTTATGTGGAATGTGTAATTGATAAGAACTCGAATTATTGGCAAATTTCTTCGAGAGTGTCGTTAATTGGGACTTATAAATACTTGAATTGTAATTGTCGAACAGGTTTTACTGCACGGATAAATGTAGGAAAATCAACCTTGTTTAGTTTTATGTATAATTTCAATTAAGTATGATTAAACCTTAAATTATAAAAGGTGGGGCGGAAAAAATAAAAAAAAAAGATTTTTAGTGTCGTTTTGTCAGATGTGTTTAGTGATTATATTTTATTAAGTTAAATTTTTATTTTTAACATCATTAAGAATAAAGATTGATGAATTAGTTGAGAAATTAATGGGCTATTTTGCTTTAAAAGAAAACAAAATTATACAATGAATGGTATCTATCAATTATCATCAATAGATTTCTTTTAAGGGGTCGATGATGTTCAGTGTTTTTCTTGAGATCTGTATGAACTAACTTTCGACTTTAACTTTTACAATAGTTTTGAGCTTAAACTGCGTCATTACTTGCAAAAATACTCGGGATTGGAGTTAAAGTCATTTTTGCCTAAATGTGAAATGTTGAATACATATTGATTATTAATTTGTGATAAAAGTTTTTCAACAGTTTACGCAGTGTAAATCAGGGTCCTATAAGAATAGTTACGTCATGAGATTTCAGCGCCCCCTTGTGTCAGCTATCAAATGGGCCAAAAAGAACTTAATACAATAAATGAATACTAATAAAATAATTTTATTAAGCTTAATCATTATGAAATAATGGAATAATTACTTAAATAATAATTTATTTACCTTACTTAATTTGGCATAGACATTCTTTGTCTTCCGAAAGTAGAAGAAGCTATTCTATTTTCTTTGAGAATTGCAGTTTGCATTCGTAAATGTATGTGCATTCTCAAACTAACAAACTTAGACACAGTAAAAAATAAAAATTTGTGACTTTTTGCGACATTTATAGACGACTTAACTAATGGAACCTGTACTTCAGTTATTGAGTTTACATGTTTTTAAATTGATTTACATAAGATTGGAATACACCTTCTATTTTTACAAATTGATCAAACAGTTCTTGGGTCAGGAGAAATATCTGTAATACAACATACAATTATTATTTTCTAACGATAAAGTAAAAGAAGTTTCATCTTCTATTGTTGATGAAATTAGATTAATGTCCACTAAGTCTATTTCTCTATTTACGGAAGTAGGAGGTTTCAAATAAGCAGTAAAGTATGTATGTATGATCCTGAAATTGTAGAAATTTTCTTAATTATTAAATTTTCTTAGCATCAGCATTGTTCTCCCGAATGAAAAGAGGTTCGATGGAGTTTTTGGTGACCTTTGGAAATTTAGGTTTTAGATGTTTAAACTATGTTGGAATGGCTTAAGAGTTGGAATTTCTTATTTCTTCAAAATGTTTAGATCAGCATCGATAATTATATTAGTGTTTCCAAATATTTCATTTCATTTTTAGGAACCATTGCCTTCCAAAGAATTTGTCCCTTGGAAGTGAAAAAAGTGCCATCCCCTCAGCTTAAGAACGATTCCTGAACTCCATGGCGCACGACAAGGTGTATTTTAACAAAATATATCGCCTTTATAGAGTTCTTTATCAAAAATACACTATTAAATTTTGAATATTTTGGGCCGTGACTCAAACACATGAGGAAGTCAGCTATCGTCAAAGCGTATAGCCCGGTGACGTACCTCTACTTATAAGTTATAATAAGGTAGACACTTATAGGGCTCTGATGTAAATGATGATTGATGCCTAACGAAGGGTGTCCAGTAAAATGATTGTGTAAAAAAGATTGCCCACAAAATTATTGCAGTGATATCCTTGTGTGATAATAACGTGGTGTACATTATCATTATGAGACAAAATTGTTGTGGGTAATATTATCGTGAAGCAACATCATTTTAAACATATGATTGAGATAAATCGTGTGCAATTTCATTGCAATTATATTATATGCTATAATAAACCCCGATCCTCAGGTTGTTCAACACTGTAATCCTGAGGATTTGTCTCTTATGATCACATACAATACTCAAGAAGGGCTTGAATATAATTGAATCTATTTAAGAAAGGATAATCACCAGTGAGGAATTAAATAATAATGACAACAGCTAAGGAAAAGAAATTAATTCTTCAGATTCCCAATTCCAGAAAACGAGCCAGCTATAAAAATATATTCGATTTACAGAAATAATATGTTAAAATGTATAAAGAATCATTATTAAACTTATTAACAGCGCTCTCTAAGTGCGTACCAGTATTTTGAAGGGAATTTTTCGCAATAAAGTAATACTACCTTGATTGCGTAATGGTAATTTCTCACTCCTATTTAGTATTTAGTATAATATTAAATCCCCATCATGAAGGATGGGTTTACAATTAAAGAATATCATAAATTTCGACATGCTGCTGAACTGAAAAAGGATACTCATGGAGGATATTTGGAAGGTTCTCTCTCCATTCCAATAGAATTTGCGAATGATGATTTCGAACTGGAGCTCTCCCTCGTTCCATCTTCTTTTAGTAGTAGAGAGGAACATCCGAATTTACTTCATTTTACTGAACTTCTAGTTGGGAAAAAGAAGCGAAAGGTGTCAGCCTTTAAAACAGAGATGACGGAAAACTGCTGGAAAACGGTCTTTTACTTCTCTCAATCGAGCTCTGAAGTTCTACATTATTTTTCTGGGGGTAAAATTGGAAACGAGATAATAAGTATACAGAACTGTCGGCAAGGAAATTCCATTATCTTTGGTGGTGAAAATGGATTAACTCTGACTATTATAACTCCTTTACAAAATGTGGGCAGAGAAGGGAAAGGAGTGAAGATTTCAGATGTGCTGAAGAATCGCTACTCTGACAAATCCTCAGACTGGCAGCAAAATGTAAGTATATTTGTTTATGTACATTTTTACACTCAAATATATCTATATTTTCTCATATTCAGACAGACTTTCATGATCCTAAAATTGAGCTTCATAGATGCAGAATGCAAGCAGTCTTCCGATGCCCACTCAAACAATTTGAAGCATCTTTTTTCTCAAATAATATATTTGACCTATCTGATAAATATGTAGGGAGACTTTCCATTCAGGCAATCCATAATTTCGAAGATCAAGTCTACACAACTTTCGGAAAAAAGAAATAACTTTGATTTCGAAATATAAAATCGATCCCAAAGAAGTCTGCCCGATTATAATGATTAAGTCAGAGAAGGGACATTTAGAGGATCCTTCCACTATCTATCAAGGTTTTCTTCAAATCCCACCCAAAGAAATAAAATGCTATCATAATCTTACTTACATTTTTGATATACCAAGTCAAAACCCAGATGTGCTCAGTCATATATCAAACACTACATTCTACATATGTCTTCATCGAAAAATAGATAAACGAACTTCCGACCCCATCAAAGCTTTTCAATTTATAGATGACTTTACTAAAGATCTTCTGACTACATTAACTCAAGAAGTCATCGACAGCGAGGAGGATGAAGCATTCTTTTGCAATAGTTTAGAATCTGGCTTTGTCTCTTCAGAGCCAAGCCCACTTATGAACATCCCGAATAATTATCCCTTGACTCCAAACAATGACTTGTTTCACAGTTGCATGGATATTGATATCACAGATATGAATATTTGTAATTTCCCGATGGATCCAGATTACATAAGTATGGATAAAGGAAAGAACACGTATTCATCCGCGGAAAAGAAGGATTTCGATACTTTAACAAATATTTTAAAGGTATCATCAGGTATCAGTATTAACAGACGTACAAAGGTATCAGAAGTGACTGGATTTCCAACATTAAGAATCAGAAATTCACGTGAGGATAAGGAAAGTAATGTAAATTCTCCGGATTTATGTGATCCAGACGAAAATAAGTACACAAAGTCCGTTCATGAGTTGTATACAAAACAAAAATTGTACGTTGGAGCAGCCCTAATCATAATTATTGGCTTAATATTTTTTGTGATTTATAGACTTAGATAGTATGATATATATTTGGATATACCATTGTACTTTGTACATTTCAAATACAGGAAGTAGGCGCTAGATACATTAAAATATAGGTACACTATGCAAATGCTTACTAATGTACATAGAATTAAGACTCTCAATTATATTATGTTCGTTGTGTTTTCACACTCAATATTAGAATAGTAACTTAAAAGCCCACAATTATATTATTTTATGGAACAAATTCTATTTTGAAGAAATAAAAGTAAACATTCCCAGAGTTACTTTCAAACTTTAGGTCAGATCTCTATGAACATAAGGATGACAAAGGTTTTCTTATCTCTGCTGGACATTATTCATCCTAAGATGATAATGAAAGCTCTGGAGTTTACTACAGTTTAATACTGGTTGTACAATGTCCCTCACTTTTTAGTGAAGATCAAATTTTGAGTCTATTGTAGTAGCCGGAGAGAATATAAAGGGGGAATTGTAGTATCTTATTTTCATACTATACCCTTGTAGGTATAAAAAAAAAAGAATTAGGTGAAAGAATTATGAATATTATTATGTAGTTATATCGTAGCATTGAAGGGATATATTATTTCAGTAATTTATAAACATTTATTTTAATTAATAGAACACATATAATCATTTTGTTATTGTGTATATATTTTTAATAAATAAAGAAATGAATTTATACTAGAAACTTAAGAATATTATATGTAAATCAAATAATAAGCATGAATGTGAAAATATCATTTAATTTCTAAGTACTAATTCAATTTTTCCAGATAATTAGAGTAGATGAAGTGAATAACTTGAAATTTAAAACTTAATAGTTAATACAATAATGATAAAAATGAATAAATAACTGAGATCAAACAAATTATCGCTAATCTACATATTATTTTATATATCCGGATACATGATTAAAACTTTTTAAATTAAAGATTGCAAATGCACGACCTTTTTGATTTATGAGAAATCAATAAATCATGGTGTTGAATTTTCTGGCTCGAGATCTCATCGAAACTTTTAAGATAGGGCTAATAGGGGTGGTCTTAAAAGGGCTTCAGATTTACACGTCAGCTTTACAATACGATATTCTCAACTACTAAGGGTCGACAAATTTTATTGACCTCGACAATTCCAAAACGTTGCTTTACAAAGCTATTTATCAATTTATTCGAAACGGGAGATTCCTCACTTCCTGCTGGGTTGAAGTGCAAAAAATAACATCATTTTGCTGATTATATTCCTTAATTTTTAATTTTAATGTATCTAGCAAAAATTTCATAAATGAGGCTAATAGTAACATACACTCGGGTAAAAAAAGGTCGAATTTTCGTCCCAGAAAAATTACTAAGTTATCTTCTAAATCTTGAATTTTCATTTTGTTTTGTTTAATAAAGGATTTACTCTAAATAAATAATAATATATACATGTATAGGTATTAATCAAAGAAAAGTAGGATAAAATATATCTAGTTAACTTTTTACATACGTCTGTATCTATATCATTAATAAGTACCTTTAAAATAACTAATAATTAAATATAAGAACTGCTATGGGAAAGATTTATTAGTAATTTTTATTAGTGTGGGGATCTTAAATCTTCATGGGGGTAACATTCCAAAATGGTGACTCACAATTAAGTTTTTTAGATGATTAAGACTAACTATGTTTCGAATTTGCAATTATATTAAGGTTTTTCAATAAAAGTCTACAGGAGGTCACTTATAATTTGTTATCAGATAATCACTTAGCACTCAACAATTCACAAAATCCTTTTATGCATATAATATGGATCGTAGACAAAAGTATCGAGAAAAAAGGCTGCATATTCATTAAGAGTCTCAGATTGTCTTCTACTTTTTTCTAAGGGAAAAAGTAATTTATATGCAATACGGAAATTGGAAGGGAGGCTTAAAATATCCAAAATTGTTCGTAGAGAACAAACTCCGCCTTATTAATGTACGATACTATAGAGATGAGGGTTTTCTGCGTTATATACATCAAGAACACTGAAGGATTCTTAGCAATGAAATGGTTTTTTTTTCAGAATAGGAAACAAAATAAAATAGACTGAAAGAAACAGGTTTCAAGAGTTTCAATGAATGAGCTGTGAATGAAAAAGGATAACTCTCTGTTCCTCATTCGGTATTTCATTCGAGAATTATTTCTCTTTGTGGAACTCCACTGTTCCAAATAACTATATATATATTTGTAATATCAGAAAAGAATATGCTCTGCAGACCAAAATATCGAGAAAAGACTTTTACAAGTTCTTTACATGTCTAACAATACTTGTTTTACAATGACAAAAGAGAATCAGTAGAAATAAAGAAATCAGGCGTGAGCTTGAAGTGTACAGCTTATATTATTATCCTTATAGATCGTGTATCTCAAAGTACAACTGAAAAATGGAAATGGCAGCTGACAAAATGAACAAATCTTTAATTAAAGGAGAAGAGATCCACCGAGTGAAGCACTCCTTCAAGGGATCTCGCCTTTTGAGTCGAGATTCCTTAAACAGACCAGGACAATGAAGAGAGTATAAGAAGGCGTGTGAATTGGATAGTCAAGGAACGGGAAGGATGAATGGATGCAGATCCATAAATCTGATTACTCCGTAGGAGAGATCCATCCAAATGAGCATCATTGAAATGTATTTCTATCCAGTTCCATCTCTTCTCTCACCTCCCTCTTCTGCTGACTACTGAATAATTGAATTTAATGTCCAACATACTAGGGTCTATATGTTTTGTAAGTAAAAAAACAAATATGTCCTTGAAAAATAAGTTGTAAGTCCCCAGGCCATCATGTAGTGTTTTAGTAGTAGCGAACTAAAAATTACGGAAGAATAATCATTTAATGAAGTACAACACCTTTCAAAATAACATAAAAAATAAGAAATTATAAATTTGATTAAATCCACTCATATTTTTATTGCATTTTAAAACTTTTCATTCAATAAAAGTCAAATGATTAGCCCAAAATTAATTGATAATTATTATTAGTAAGACAATAAGGAATGAAAAAACTAAAACTAAAAAAAACATCAATATCCACAATATGGTACCGATGTACAAAGTTATCTTAATAAACAAATAACTAATAATATGTTTAAAAAAAAAAAAATAGATCGGAACGTAATAACAAACCTTATTTAATGTTGCCTTATCTTCTGATTTCAGTGAGGTCCATATTTCCTACATTTATTCGACAACGACGGAGTAATTTGAATTTTATGATAGAAATTTGCTTCTTCATTTTCTCCGCTTTTTCAATTCTATGGTAAGTTTTTTTGACAAACAATATCCCATAGATAGTTTATGTCAGCTTCATGAAATTTCGTTAAATGATAACTGAAATATTTAAGGATTTGAGACAATAAAAATACTTTAAAGATGATATTAAAATATAGGTAATATTATTTCCATCATAAAGTTTATAGGAAAATCTTCTCTCTCCTTCAACAGGACAAAATATTTGAAGCGCTCTGGTTAACATACCTACTAATACCTAATAATAATAAACAAAAGATGCCCCCATTATACCAAGGACATCTTTTACTACAAAAGATGACCTTGCCATTATACTTGGGAGTGCTAGCAAACTACTACTAATAATAAGCTGAGTTAAACCCAATGGTCCCGGAATATATCATCACATTTTTCTCTCGAATGAAATTATTTATTTTATAGTAGGGATATTAGAAAATTACCAATCTATGGTAGGGATATTCATGGCTGAACAAGATTGATTCCGAATGCAACTAATCTATGTTCAGAACACTAATAAGAGAGAGGAGTATACACTTCAACAGCTGACAAAATTAGGTATGGCAAGGCATTGGAAATAAAAATACAAGGTGAGACCATCATGTAATCAGGCTTGCTAGAATTTTCAATTAGATGTATCGTACCGACTGCTGGGCAATAAAAACAGATTTTGACACAATATGCAACCACTCATACACTATGACGTAAATATTAAAAAGTGTGGTGGAAGTCAAATATCAGTCGTGCACGTGTTATGGTATAGCCTTGTATTTCTATAAACCTTGATACATAGACATAGTACATTTTCATGTTAGTTCTTTAATTAGGTACAGAGCTATAATGAGTTATAATTAAATAACTGGATAAACAATAAGCAGGCAACCTATTTGTATTACTAGAGACGTTGTAACCTTCATTGCATCTCTCAATGTTTCCATAAAAAAGAAACATAAAAAAATGCCCTAAATCGGTTGATAGTTATTAACTAATTCTTCCCAACTATGGAATTATTATTCAATATAGTTATTTTTTTTAATAACACAAATCAGATTTGTATTAGAACATAGTCCTACGCTACTCATATAAAAGACTAAAAATCCATGTATCAAATAGGGATTATCGATATATTTTGTTGTTATGTCCACATAATCCTTAATAATATACATTGGTTGATAAAACATATCAAGTCGCTATATAAAAATAAAATAAACCAAATATGAACGTAATCACCTTGCCAATTTGAAGAATGTTTCTGGAGGAGAACATCTTAGCCGTCATGATCTTTTATTATATCAGTTGCAAGTAGCCGTGAAAGTAGGAAATAAACACCAATCTCACCCAAAATATACCAAGGATATACACTTAGAAATTCACAAGGGGTGGTTGGAGGGGCTGTACCCAGAGTTGGGCAAGTTAATGCAATTTAACTAAACTTAGATAAGTTATTAAGTTTAGTTAGTTAACTTTTAACTTAACTTGACTAAGTTAATTATTTAAAGTTAAATTTTTTTTTTATTGTCAGTTGAAATACAAAAAAAACTTTATTGACATAACCGTTAGTTCTCCGATAATTTAGTTAAACACTCTGTGAACATTATTTGTTTTTATCAAACTTTGGAATAAGGGCATTTCACACAAAATCGTTTTTATATTATATTTTGATAATAGTTATTTTTTAATAGTTTAAAATTACATAAAAACTCAAAAAACTAAAATTTTAGCCTATTTTGACCTCCATTAAATTAGTTAATTTCTCTTGCATTGTGTTTTCGCTTCGAAACAGAAGTTGTTGGGAGTTTGAATCTGTACTTTTTCTTGATCTTTCAATTGGAAGTAGAGAAAATCCCAGCCAGAAAGACTGACATAATAATCTCTATTATAAAGCCCTAATAAATTTCTCAATGGACTAACTTAAATAGTTATTTTTTAAATATCAAAATTAACTTTAACTTAAACAAGGTTGGGTGAGTTAATTTAACTTAAAGTACTCTAAAGTTATTTGACTTAAATTTAACTTGTTACAAAAATTAAATTCGAAATTAACTTTAACTCTACCAGTTATTTTTAATAGAAATCGACACTAACGGTAACTCAGGTATTTATAAAAAATAAAATAATAATTAACTTTAACTTAACTAGTTAAAAATATAAATTAGCTAGTTCATCACTGGCTGTAGCCCCCCTCCAAAAGGAACTTATACTTTTTACTAGAAAATTTAATTCAATTCTTCTAATAAATTAAATCTTTTGTGAATAGTCATAGATTTTTGAAATTTTTCTCCAAAAATTTAATATTTGAATTTTTTTCCAAAATAATGACGTGGGACTTGAGATCAATACCTAACAATATTTTTAGTAACAGAGAGAGAGATTTGGCCTTTGTTTTAGAGAGGGAAATTTTAATTTCTTTTATTTGTAGTTTAATCATTAAACTCAAGTTTTATACGCCATTTTGAAGGTTTTGTAGTTTAATGATTTGGTATATACGCTTGTTTGCAGGTGATTGATATTAAAATAGAAACGATTATGGTAAGCATATATCAGCTAAATTAATTTTTAAGAATTTACAATTATTGTTTAAAATATAATACATCACTATCTATATTTCATAAACAGCTGTAACTGACATTTATTTTAGTAAATATTCTTTTCTGTCCTATTTGACATCGAAATATTGATACAAGTTATAACCTCCATAACCAATTAATAATTTGCTTACAATGGAAGACCTAATTTTAATAAAGTTTAATTTCTTATGTTTTTTGTTATATTATGAGTGATTACTTGAAATTATGAGTTATTTAACAAGCATTAAATTCTTATAAAATTGGACTATTTAGGTTCCAAGATCGGTGACTATTAGAATGATGACGCGCTACGTGGAAACGCTCTATTACATCTTGAAATGGTTGATAAAGAGATATTCTGAGGAAGTTTTGATAATTTAATATAAATTAAGTTATCAACTTAAAAGTAGGAACTAAAAAAATGAGGACGAGGTTTAGTGGTTATTTTCAAAAAAATGTTTCGTTAATTTATATATTTAAAAAAAATTTAAATAATGATACTAAAAATCCATATTTTTAATATCACTCCATGGAATTCTATTGAAGGACAAAACTAAATAATATTCTCTGATACTCTCTGGATAACAGACTCTAGATATTAATAATTTTTTTATACATATGAAAAGAGAGAGAGATTTTATAATCAAGGTTTAAGTCCCCATGTTCTTTAGTCTCATTATGACATTCAAATACATATTATACGGCAATAATTTGCTTTTTTCTTTAGTCGAATGTCACAATAATCATCTCACATAAAAAAACGAAATCTATAAAACTATTAGCTAAACGGTCTAAGGCTTAGATTTCCAAAAAACAAAAAAATCAGTAGATGGTAGTTTCCAGTTGGTCGATTTCGCACCCACAAGAAGACTTTTTTTCAGTAATAGATCATTTTAACTTACTTCATAGATCTCATAATAAAACAAAACATATAGTTGATATCTGATATAAGTACAGGGTGCGGCAACATAACTTCCTATGCTATAAAGCATGGCATTCAGATTAATGTATTGATAGTGGAATGTTCGTGGTTTCCAAGGTGGTAGATAATATAGGTATGTCGCTTAGTGTGTGCACTCTGATTGGTTAGCTGAGTGACGTCACATATGTTGTATTCGCTCAAAATAAAAACAACAATATTAATACAATGAGTAAGAACTCATTGTATTAATATAACAACGTGAGTTGAGAATTTATCAAGGTGGTAGATGATATAAATCTCTTCAATATCATGTTGTGGTCAAGAGATGTCGACTCTTAAGTCGAGATCCAATGAACGATTGCTTCACTCGGTGGATCTCATCTCCTTTAATCGTTCATTGTGCAGGTACCTCTTCATATCATAGTGACTTCTGACCTCGTTAATACTTGTCCCTATACATAAATTCCTTCAGATCTTCCACGGAATTATCGTACATTTCTACATATAAGAACTGAGGAGTTCCATAAAACGACAGAATAATCGACTGAGATACCCAGTGAGGAACAGAGAGAGATCTCATCCTCCATCCCAAAGCTCCTTCTATGAAATTATTGAAAGTCAACTATGCTTAGACTCCTACTTTAAGAAAACTATTCCTTTAATAAGAGTCCATCAGTTTCCTGGATGTATATAACGCAGAAATCCCTTATCTCTATCACATTTATATCAATTCCATTTATAGTTGGACTTCGTGATATACAGTCTCTGCTGGATACTTCAAACTCACTCCTGATTGCTTTATTACAACTGAATCACTTGGCATTAGAAAACAAGTGGAACATGATTATAGACTTCTCTTTTCTCAATATTTTGGTGTACAATGCATATTCTGCTATTGCCTATTACATATAAATAGGTATTCGGAGCTATTAAGTGTAAAAATACATAACAAACCTCTTAACTACTGTATACTTATGTTGAAATATCTGAATGATATTGAAATCCCCAAACTTATTGAGTCGGGACTCCTTCTTCAAACAGCCCAATTGGTTGTCACATATTGGAATATTATTCTCGCGAAGATCTAGGATCTCAACACAAATAAATAAATTATTAAATGTTTTCCAAACAAGATAATTATAAGTTGTTTTACAAAAAAAACAATAGTTTAAATGTAACAAAATAATAAGACGATTGTTTTAGTATTTAAAAATAACAAATTAAGATCGAGTTGTAAGTTTATTTTTTTCATATGAGCGTTTCATTTTAAGAAAAAAATAATATCCACTTATTTTTAATACATAATTGATTTCTTAGATATAATGATTGTTATTTATTATAAATTGTACCTAATATTAAGATTATGGTGTATATACCCTATATAAAGTAAATATATAAATATTCACAAATGATTAGATACAGTTATTCAAACTTACAACTAGAAGGCAACTAATAGTTGTCTACCGAATTATATTCATAAACGTAGATAGATGTTCATCTATTTTTTTATTGTCAACCATACTAGGGTATAGCATAAAAATCTAAATGATTAGTTTGTCCTTTTGTAAAAAGGACAGTGGAAAAATAATATCAAAAAGTTAATCAATAATCTTTTTCACAGTAGTGAGAAAATAAACATTAATAAACAGTGCACGCTTTGCTTCCCTATCCTGTATATTTCAAAAGGGGTACTCCTGGGAATTTCTTCCTTGACCTTGGGTATCATCTTTCAATTTGACGTTTGTGGTGTCTTTCAATTGTAAAGATCTGTCTTTTATTTACTTTGGTAAGAAGGAAATGGAATACTTTACCTCTCCATTGTTCCAGAGTTGCCATTCTCTTTCTGAACAATACTTTATACACCTTATTCAAAAGCTTAGAAATATACTCTTCATTCGATTCTACTTTCTGATTGGTTTTAATTACTTATCAAATTAGTATTTTCCATTTTCCCCATCACACCCCCCCATATATATTTAAGAAGAGATGAGGATCTGACTGTATAAACAATAATAATTATTCATGCTCATAATTTGTTATCATATGTCTATAAATGTAAAAGAGGTATTTTTGAATGTCAATCTCATTCCTTTCCTCCTTTTAAATCCTTAACATGAAGTAAAGGGTAACTATCTTTATATAACACATCAATTATAAGTATCAAATTACTGATACTCAACCCATGAACACTATTTAAAACTCACGACAGTATACATCACCTAAAAAGAGCTTCCATAAATGAATTCAGGTATACGACACACCCATTCAGAGTTACAAATGAGCTAGTTTATTATTGAATTATGATTCCTTATTCCGACGTTTGAAGAGTTCAAATCATTTTGTTGTTGGGGAAAGACACAATAAAACAAAGGTAAGCCTACACCTCAGGTTGAGTCGACCCTTATATATTTCCATGCTAGACGAAATGGATTTGTATTATATACTAAACAAATATATTGTATAAGTGAGCATAGATAAATTCGGTTTAATTTCCTTGCCTCTAAAATTTAATAACTCATTAACAAGGCTCCCCAATCCTCTTCTTTATAGGAATGGGTTCAGTAGAAGGGAAGAACCTCCAAAACATCATGACCCAATAAAAACAAAAAAATAACAGGAAGTTTGTTGGTGGCAAAGCGCCAGAAAAATCTAAATATTATAGTAGAAGCAATCAAACCAAGAATAATAAACTTAACCCCATTTACTACATGGTCACAGATATGGTTTCGGTATCGAGGTTGGCAACATCCTCAATATCACCAGCAAGTCAAATAAAACGGATCGTTGATGTTTTTTTCTGCAAAGAAGCAGTAGAATCTTCGTTCTATTTATTTTATTTTTGTGATCGAGTAAGACGTCTATTATCTATGGCATAGAGTATCATTATTTTATGAATAATATTTGTTATTATACATAGCATAAATGAGAAGGTTTTTCACATAAGATCATTGAGAACTTATTTAAAGATAGAAGTTGTGTAAATCAAACACATATTGACTTTCATTCTTGTCTATCCAAACTTTCTTATTTATTCATCATTCAACATTTTCAAAATATTTTAATTTATCTTTTTAACATATCGTTGATGTTACGTTAAATCAATATTTACTTATTTTCTTCTATTTGTCCTCACATAATATAAGAACCATTATATAAATATATATAATTTCAAAGTCAATTGAATGGAACTTTACTAATGCTAATATTTATTTAAAAAATATTTACCTGTTCTAATTATATTATTGAATTAAGTAAATTTTGTCAGTGACGTATTTAAAATATTTAAGTATATTATATACAGGAAAAAAAAAAAAAAAAATAACCTTTGTAAAATATATAAAATAAAAATTTCCTATATACAATATTTATTATGTCATTCAATAGAAAAAAAATGTCACAAAGGATTTGTTAGTTAGAAAAGGTGGACACTTGGACTCAAAACTTGTGAATTGAGTTGGACTATAGGGGCATTCCATGTCAAGTGTACACACTGTTTAGAAATTTTTGACATGGTCATCACTGATTTTGATAATTTTTGGTGGGAGTGTTTCTCCTAACAAAAGAACACTACTTCTGAAATTTTAGACTATTGCAAGAAAGAGGGCCCGTTTCCAAGTCCCTCAAAGTTTGGCTCTTTTTGAAGGATTCTTGAACATGAGTGTAACATAACTTTGCTCAGACTACACCCATTTTAAAAATGTTTGCTTTAAAATACTCACAAGATCAAGTTTTTTAGTTTAATATAAAAAAATATTTATGCAACAAATACCATGTCAACATTATTGCAAAATATTTAAAATGGTACCCCAGCCAAGCTTCCAGTTTGATTTTGCCAATTTTTTATTAGAAGCCTAACCTTCTTATACACTATGATTATGCAAAAAATTAGAGTGGGATCTGAATTTTGATAGTTATTATAGTGTAAAAAATTCATTTTGTCTAAAAAAAAAATTAAATGTCATGACTTTTGAAGGAAAAAAATAATTTGCTTTTTAAATAAAATAATATATTTATTCTTTCAAAATCCCAAAAAAAATCACCCGAAAGCCATCTAAAAAAGACAAAGCGACGTAGCTTAATGGACAATACACTCAGGAGAAAATATTCTCTTGAACTCAATGTGCGTTTGTTTGATACTCCCTCGCTCCTAGAGAAGAAAATATACATTAAGGATATTAACTTCAATGACAATTCCTAAGTCAGATAGATTAAATATAAAACTATAATATTTACTTATACTTACTCACTAATCAGTACAAATCCTCCTGACCAATTTATGGAACATAAAAAAAAGTTTTTATCAATTCTAAAAAAAATTAAAAAAAAAAAAAAATCCTGTTAATTAAAGGAAGACTTCGGATTGTTGCGCGCTATACACTGTATACATACAGCGTCTTCATAGTTATTATCCTTTTTTAAATTACTCACTGAACACGATCAAAAAAATGGGACCAACACAACCAAGAGTACACAAATCCACAGCTTAGGAAAAAAACATACATTGTGTCAATTTTCGCCATAGGGGTCATAGATTTATGACGTTCGGAGAAAAGTAAAAATTTTAACCCCCCCCCCCCCTCTATGTTTTTGTAAATGCAATAATATTGGTTATATCTAAGACCACTTCTGCAGGATTATAAATAAATTAGATAGTTATTATTATTATTATAAAAATGTTTCAAGTATAAACCAAAAATCCTTCATTTTGAGAGGGGCGGGGCTACAGGCTCTCTAACCCTCCTCCCTTTACTGATATTTTTCATATTGAGAAGGTTTTGTTGATCAGTGAAACAGTGAGCTGTTTTCAATGTAGTTGACTCCGAAGTATCCCATAAAAAATCTTTAAATACGTAACACCCCCTCCCCCCTCCTATCAACTGGGACGTCATAAATTTATGAACCCATAGTAGATATTTACGGAGTAATATCTTACAAAAAATATATATTTTTTTAATAATAAATTAAACTTGGCAGTGATTCAAATATTTTAAAATTTTGTTACGTAGTTTTTTTTTAAAAATTCCCAAAAGTTATGTTTGAAGTGAATTTCTGTATTCACTGTACAAAGGATGCGTATGTCTATTACATGCAACAAGACACTTTGACCATTAGTATCTGCAGTAATGTTAATAACATAAAATAGTGTCTATATAGAACATTGAAAATGGAAGTTCGTGATTCTTTTTCCCTCCACTCCCCTTAAACAGATTAAAATCTACATTATTACCTTTTGCTTTGCAGTTTTTCAACACTTTGTTGATATCTAATGCATCTCCAATTAAAATTGTACTCATCCCGGATGTGGAAAATATATTGTAATATTAAGCGCTTTCGGTATGTAAAAAATAATCCTTGAAAAATGACATGATAACCCTGATAATTGGAAGAATCTTTGGAATGTTCAGCTGTCAAGACGATTGATTAAAGTAGCAACTGGGTAGGCTGGAGGTTTAATATTTGTATTATTGCGTTTGAAGGCTTGTTCCAAAAAATTGGGCGAACTTTTCAAATTTTCTATGTTTTCATGCTAATATTACATGTCTTAGTTATTTATTTTAACTAAGCAGCATTAATTTTTAATTGAAAAATAATCTTAAAAAAAAATCAATTATAGCATAAATACAGTTATTATTTTACTGGATGGGTGAGGTCAAACAAGTGTATCATACTTTTTCGTGCATAACTCAAAAAAAAGATATCCTTAGAATAAAATAAAAGAGTTTATTATCATGTAGAGACTGTTATTTTGATGGTAAAGGTAATTATGTTACAGCTTACCGTCCATTGTACAAGTACATTTAAATATATATATATATATATATATTATCGATGAAAAAAATATGATCATTGAAGAGGGAGTGCTTTTGCTGTACTTGGAACCTGAAAATGGGTTTTTTATTAAAACGAATTGATTAAATTACGAAAATTAAAACTCAGGATTTGTTGCGGAGTTATAAGTGTTTGTTATTATTGGACTTAAGGTGGAGTTAAGGATATAAAAAAAAGTAATTCCTGCCAATATCAATAACATATATGGAATGGGGGGTTGCGTTGTCTTATAGCTGATAGTTTAATAGAACGTCATGACAGCTAAAACTGTCAGAGTGACCACATTAATTTTAGGTTTCTTTTTTTATAGCATACCGACAGATCATCTTATCTTCAATTTATGTATATTAGAGTGAAGGACTTTAATTTTTTTAAACACATCCCATGTCTACTCTGAGTCCACCAAATACTTACACTTATAATTCCCCAAGAAATCATCAGTGTCCTTCTCCATCATTTCATGAACACACTCACTCATGGTTACACTTTATATAAAGATGCTCTATTCTCAAGAATTGAATAATAATGATAAAACTAAAGGGGTTAAACAAAGTGACGAACCGCACCTGTTAGTTGAGTAGATTCATATCTTTGTAAAGTTTTTTTCCCACGCAAGATGTCGTTTTGTATTGTAACACAGATGAGACCAATGTATATTTTTTTGTCATTTGCACATTTTGTGCAGAGAGACAATATTGTAATTATAGGGAGTCTCCGCTTATTGCGGCTTATGGGGACAAGAAAAATTCGCATCACATGAAATGTGCGTTGTACTAAATTTCTAGCTTTTAGGGCTGAAACGATACACTAAACTCACGGGTTTGGTTCGAACCATGGTACACCCTTTACGGTATGCTATTTGGTATCATATGATAGTAAAATGTTTTTTTAATGGAATTAATGTAGTTTTTTAAGTTTTTTCGATATTTTATTCCTTAATAATTTATTTTCTATAAAAATATATTATTCCTAAATATACTTAACCTATCTAAAAGCAAAGGTTGATATAAAATATCCACAGGATATATAAATTTATCATTTTTTTTTTTTCAAAAAGATGAGCTTTTCTACATTTCCGGTAATAAACAAGACCGATTAGCAGTCAAAATATCGACAGCTTTCGAATTAATTATATCTACCGTTGTGTCAAATTTGCTATCAATTACCATTTGTTCGTCGATGATGCTTTAATGAAATATTTATTAAAAAAATACAGATTACTTCAAAGTAACTAAGAACAATGAACTGAATAATTATTTAATAATAGTTGTCTGTATATTCAAGGCACAACTGATATTTGTGACACAAAATATGTTATATGTTTGATTTTAATAAAAAATAATGATCAATGGAATTTTTCCGGTTTATTTATATATGTTTGTTATGTACATATAATATATAATCCAAATAACGAATGATAAGAAAAAATAACCCAAATCTTATAATATCAAACAAATTAATTTGTGATTTTATACGTACTGTACCGAAAGTAAAAGCGGACCAAATTGTAAGGTTCGTACCTACCCAAGCCCGGTACAACCTCGTACTGTACTAGCTCTAATGGTTACGCTTTTAATAAAATATTGCTAAACAATATTATAATTCATTATAGAATAAAATACTATTAATGATTTTCGTATCATGTATGTATATATATATGTTACAGTTATAGTAAGAAATCTATTATTTTGCAAAATAACTAGTTAATGTGCATAATAACTAGGTAATGTACATAATAACTGAAGAAGACAGAAAATCTGCATAATAATTAAAAAAGATCATTGATGTGCAAAATCATAAATTTCACATTATCTTCCGAGATCCTTTCATAAGGGAAAAATTGATGCCCGGCTCATGAGATATGCAGCATGCCCACAGGGCTTCATTCAAAGTAAGCACCCTTCATCAATTCATGTATTATGATAAGGGACGCCATCTATAGGCCCAGTTGATATCTCGGCCCATGGTCTGTGTTGCGTGGTAACGTGACTAACAAACAGGTTGTAATCTACCGCCAATTCATATAATATCATAAGAGACGGCATCAACTTTAGCTGCAGTTCATATCCCGGCCCACGGGTTGTCTTACATGCTAACACGACTAAAAAAAGGATTGTAATACACCGCCGACTCATTTAATATAATCAGAGACGCCATCTACTATAGCCCCGGTTGATATTCCGGCACACGGACTGTGTTTCGTGGCAACATGACTAACAAAAGGGTTGTCACTCATCGCCAATTCATGTAATGTCATCAGAAACGCCATCAATGATAGCCGCGGGTCATATATGGCCCATGGGTTGTATTGCGTTCTAACGCGACTAACAAACGGGTACGGGTTGTAATCTACTGCCAATTCATGTAATATCATAAGAGACGCCATCAACTATATCTGCAGTTCACATCCCGACCCACAGGTTGTCTTGCGTACCAATGCGACTAACAAAAGGGGGGTAATCTACCGCTAATTCAAATAATATCATCATAAACACAACATATGGAACGCAACAGAACCCATGGGCCGGGATGCCAACTGTGGCTATAGTTAATGGCGTCTCTGATAATATTACATGAATTTGCGGTAAATTACAACCCATTTGTTAGTCGTGTTGGAACCCAACGCAAACTATGGGCCGGGATATCAACCGGGGTTACAATGGATGGCGTCCCTTATGATAATACATAAAGAATGCTTACTTTTAATCAAGACTGTAGACATGCTGCATATCTCAATATCTCATGAGCCGAGCATCGATTTTTGCCTTAGGGAAGGGTCTCGGAAGAGAATATGAAATTTATGATTGCAATAATTTTGCACATGAACGGTCTTGCTCATTTTTTAAGCACATTATCTAGTTATTATGCACATTATCGGTCTAGTTCAGTTATTATGCACTTTAACTAGTTATTTTGCATAATAACGGATTTCTTACTTTAACTATTGTGGATAAATATAATGAAAAAGATAGTCTGAGATTACTTAAGAAATAAATAGCAGTTGGTATGATTGACTTATTTGGCTAACTACCAGATAATTTCGGGCCTTTTCTTTTTATAAAAAAGTTGTGTGATACAACTAAGGTAACGGCGGGAGAAAGGGAAATACACTACACTACGTCTTTGTTCATGAAAAAGCGAGTTTACGAGTTGATTTTTCAATACATATAACTCGTCATCCTCAGCTTCTACATTGTTAATTATGATAAAGTAACTTATACCACGATTGCTTTGTTCATTTGTCGTAGTTATTAGCCTCACTTATGTAAACACAGACAAGTGCAGCCATCTCAAACAAAGAAAGAGGGGTAAATACACGCAAACATATTTTATCTTTGAGAATTCAAATTAAATATTTAATAAATTATTGTAGGTCATATAATTAGGAATGATTATACGTTGTTGCATGATGTCCAAAGATTTGGAGGAGTTCTACAAAAAATTTTACACAAAATAATTTCTCTCAGCAGCTTTTATTTCACGTTTCTTTATTTTTGAGTGAAAATTATTTCAGTAAATATTCTCTTAATTGCCAAATTCTATTAAAAATTTCAACTTACATTTAACATTTTACATACATCTCTACTTGAAGCAACAGTAAAAGTTCCAAAATGAGTTGGTAGCTTAATCAATTCTTCCCAATAATGGAATTATTATTTAATAGTAGTAGTGGGAATTGCTCTGAGCTTAACATGAGCTAATTCGAATCCAGCAAATCAGCGTTCAGTTGATTAGAAGAATAGGGAAAAGAAGTAGAAAGGTCGAAACTTGAAAAAAATTGGAAATCGAATTGTAATCCATTTCTTAAATTTATTCGCAGTAAATAATATTTTTTACTCGAAATTTAAACAAAATTAATTATTATTGCCTCAAACAGATTAAATATAAGCAGCTAAAAAATATATATACCTATCACTTAAATACACAGAAAATTGTAAGATTAACATAATATAAAATAATAAAAATTGAACTCCGTCCATATTCAAATGATTTATAACATTTTTTTAGTCAATCTGAGGTTAGTATTGATCTGTAATACTCGAATCTGGACTTGGACATTTTTTCAGGAAACTTTTTAGGCACGCCATTAATATTATGTGGACTTGGAACCATACCTACACAGACTTGAAACCATATGAATTCAGAATTGCAGTCATTTGGAATTTGGATTCAGAGATGTTTCTGAATAGTTCTCATTTTAACAAAGATATTTTATGAGGAATTTACATTCACCTAAATCTCAAATTTTTACATATATGTACAAGGTAAACGAAAATAATTCTGTATATACGGCGATTCTTTTTTTTTTTTACTTCTTGTCCGGAATAACCAGGAACATATTAAGAAAATATCCGTGTTTAAAAAAAAAATGGATTGTATTCTAAATTGCAGATATATTTGTACTTAACATTATATCTACTCAGAGCTGTAGCACTCTTGTGTAGAATTGGATCGGGATAAATTCGGACTTGATTTGGCCCTGAAAAAGGTATATTCTTCAAGTATAAATAGAGAGCTCATAATTGAAGGATCAAGTCAACATTTAACTAATTATGTATATCAAGTCTAACAGTTTGTTTCAGGAAAATTAATATAGGCGTTGTTCTTATTGAGGAAAATGTCAAATAATAATCAACAGTGGTGGATGCTTAATATACCGGAATAAAAGTACTTCATAAGAGTAGGTGTGCCAATACCTTTGCTCAATATAATAATAAAAAAGCCATGATATGCTTAAAGTAGATTCATAATTTAACCGTTAAAATTAAGGATAATTAAATACCTACGTTAGGGTGTTTTTTTCTCAATTGTTTTTAAATTTCGAGTCCTGCTAGTTTTGAAAATATGTTATGTTGTAAGAAAATAATTTTTCATTGTCTTACGAGGTCATTTTTAAGTAGCACATCCCGTTCAAAGTTTGAAGGGAGAACAAAGTTATTTATTTCGTCAATAAATATCAAAATACAGCACTAATAATTATTTTGTATTGATTAATTATGATAGATATTATTCTAACCTATAAAAAACACATATAAAGTTTTTTTCTAAAGCTGACCTTTGGAGCAGGTAGAGCGAATGACATAAGAAAAATTTTGATTTTTCCTTTTTGAATATGTAAGAAAGGATACGAGCTATAATTTTTCTAACTTTTTTCTTTTCTTTTTTTCCATTGGACAGTTTTAGAAAAAAACTTTTTAAACATGTTAAAAAATATTTATGCAAAATCACTAAAAATATCTTTTTATATTTTATATTCACTAAGTAAAGAGTTTTTTCATTTTTTAATAAGATTGCAATGTGCGATCTGAAGATCACTTCGTAAGACAATGAAATTTAGCATATGTAATTTTCATAGCTTCACAACTTTTCCGCGCTAGTTGTAATCAAAATTCAAAAAAAGTTGAAAATGAATTATCTCTAATTTACATGCTAGCGATGCGAGGTTTGTATATTTTTCAGCCTGTTGGCCCCACATCTTTGAACTTTGTAACGAAATCGGTTACGCATTATTTTATCTAGTTTGACTACCATAGAACAATTGAGTAAAACACATTATATATTATTTAAAGTACTACACATTTATCGAATACAATGTATTTAATTTCAACATAAAAGTTTATTTAACGATCTTGGCCATAAACCATTTTAATCATAATGAAATTACTTTTTGAATTCGTTTTTAGTACCATATATATTTTTATTTAGGCTTAAAATTCCTAAAATTCACACATAAATGATCCTATTTTTTTCAATTCACCTAATTTTCAGATAGTACCAAACTTCAAAAGACAGCTGTCAAAATTTCATGACAATCTGCGTTTTTCTTTGTGTAATTGTGCTAAATGTGACGTAACCTTTACTATTTCCAAGGCAATCGATCAAAAACAATTTTTCGTTTTAATTTTATACTGTTTCGATGAAAAAAAAAAAACCTTTCAAACAAAGCTATGACTTGAAAGTGTAATGGGGAGTCTGCTCCATAAAGTGAATAATACTAAATAAATAAATAATAATTAAAACTAAAAAAAGCCAATTTTGAAGAAAAAAAAAGAGTTTTCTTTGTTAAGCCTGGGACTTTTCAGTCCATATGTTAACTTTTTAAACCCTTCTAAATTTATATGCCACCCTCAACCACTACATTCAATATCCTTTCTTTAATGCAGCCCTTTGCCACCCTTGTTCTATATCCTGTTTTGTTTGTTCCTTCACATTTGCCATGGATATTGCATATTCAATATGTAATATATATTGCAAAAGCGTTTTAATCTATTTTATGTCCTCATTTGGATGTTATGCAAAAGAAACTATCCAAGGAAAAACATTCCTTAATTGATTATAACATATATATATAATGTATTAACCCTTCAAAAAACAAAATATATAATTTCTAAAACTAAGAAACAAACCGACAAAGAAATTAAATGGATTATTATTGGCATCATTAGAGCACCCTAATCATTGTAGTCCTTAGAGCTATGGTAATCATAATATTAAGAATAATAAAAATAAAAGTTTCTCAGATTAAAATTCAGGATATTTTGCAATATGATAGAATATAATTTCTAATTCTTTTGTTTAATTTGACAGAAAATAATTGGATATGAACGTATCTATGAACTATACATAAAAAAAATAATATATTATTAATTTTGTACGGATCATTCTAGCAATACTCTGTAGGGTGTCCCAGAGAATCGTGAATGAAACTCTAGAAATTGACTAACTAAATAATTTACCAATTTTTTAAATTATTTTTTAAAATTTCTTTAAATGGTCATATGGAGTTGCGCTGATTCAGTATAAGTAAACATTATCGTATGTTCATTACTCCATCGGACCCAGGAATTGTCTTTGAAGTTTATATATATTTTGTACATTTTCTTCTCTAGGAACGACCGAGACGCGAACCTACGCACATTCAGTTCAATAGAATAATTTCTTCCAAGTGCGTTGTCCATTGAGCTACGTGGTATATAATTTATCGATTTTTTTTTTTGAAATATCAAATACAAACAATTCTTCTAAAATAAATTTCTTCATCCGACTGAGGTGGAGATCAAAATAAATCAAATATTCCACGTTTATTGACGCGACAAGGTGTTTTGACGAGATCTCCTGCATCGCAACCTGCTCCAAGGTTGTCAATACCATGATTAAAAAGCTGAAGGACGCCAACAACAACCTGGGGATATTTGTTCAGGATTTGCAGGTACCCAATATATACATGCAACTACCAGCGTCAGAATGTATTTTCGGGGTCCAAATTATATAATGGTGACGTAATCAGGGACGGGTGAAGGTTTTTTTTTTTTTTTTGGGGGAGGGCTGGACTGTTGGGCTTTTTTGACAATTGTTCTTTCATAAATTCCAATTTTGACCAATAATTTTTTTTACAAACGACAAAAACTTTCATAAGAGCCTAAATTTGAACAAATAACATTTAAATAAGAAAAAGGAAATATATAAGTTTTTCACGAAAATTATCATATTTAAAAATTTTTAAACGAGAGAATTTCTTTTATTGTGATAAGTATAAACATTCCACAAAAGAAGGGGAGAAATGGCCTCTTGGCTCCTATGGTCTGGTGCCATTGCGGAACGAGTACTGTTTTTCTCTTCCTTTTTTTGATCAACTAAAGGTTTTCTATTAGTGGAATAGTTATTAAATGAAAGAGTGATTTGAATTAAAACAATCGTGTACTGCATGTCTTAAGGAATTAAAATCACTATATTAATTAAATAGTATTCTGATATCATAAAATAAATAGAATAACAAAAAAAAAAAAAAAAAATCCTCAAACCCTGAATTAACCTTAATGTAAAAAAATAAAGAAATTTAATATTTTTAATCTTGTAAATATTACTTGCATATAGAAATCAATGTTAATGAGAATTTAAAACTCAATATGTTAAGATTCTATTTGGACTTGGTAGTGGTTAGTATTTCTAAACACGCAAAAATAGCTAATGTCAACCCTAAAAATCCTAGCGAAAACTATATCTATCTAGATCATAAAGTCTTGTTGTAATCCGGATATTATAGTGTTCCCATTACTATACAGTGTCGTTTTTTAATTGAGGGGGGTCTATTGGAGTGACTACGGATAAATCAATGTTAATAAACCAATAAACACTACTACACTACTACTGAAATAAATGTTGGAGGCTCTAAGCCCCCCCCTGCCCCTACCCTAATAATTACAGCCCTGATATACTCATATTCGAAGGATTGTCGCAGTTTGATGGACAAATGAAATACGTTGGACGTAACTCAACAAAATAATCCATACGAACACTAAAAGGTCGTATGATCAACGTAGAGTAAAGGAACCAACTAACAAGTCATACATCAACTGTTCTACAGTAATGAAGCTATATAATACAGGATTTGCTTGACCAGTGAGTTGGTGGATAGATTTCAAATCAAAAGAAAATCATAGTTTAAATCTTATTTGTGTATTAAGTGGATTCAATAGATATTGCATTTGTTAATAGATTACCACTTTTAAATAATCTCCATCCATAGAATTTTATATTAGGTTTGATCTCGGAATATCTTTCAGTAAAATCTTTTATTTGAAGGTACTGGAACAACAAATACGTACCAAAAAAGTTTAACCAGCAAAAAGGAGAGTAACTAGAAGAACCACTCTGTAGAACGCAAATCTCCGACTAAAATCATTTTTTCCTATTATTGTAGATTATGCGTTTTTTGTGCCCCTAACTTCTCAAAATATAATTTGAGTGATGTGTCTCAATTTAAAAGAAAAGTTATTGTCGATTTTGTGTCTATAACGTTTTGTATGAGCTTCCCTACTCAAAATTTAATGGTCCTTTACTGTCACCATATTTAATCTTCCTGCAAAGTTTGATCAAAATCTGCATACAAGCAAACAAAATGAGACAAAAACACAACTTCTGTTTAATTTTCACGGATTTTAACCTAAGAAAAAGCTATATTTATTTCTCGTTTGAATATTTTTATTTATACATATTAAAGTAGTCAAAAATAATAAAAGTTTGTAATCCAAAACAGAAAATAGACTACATCCAAATGATAATCATACAACCAAAAAATATAAACAAGTGAGTGTCAGAATTTGAAATATTATATGTTTAATTAAAATAAGGGCAGTAGCACAGAAGGAGGAAAAGAAAAGAAAATCCAGTAGATAAGCAATCCCATCAAGAATTGAGGTTCTTGAGCGAGTTCTGACAAATAAACGACAGTAAGTAAACACTTTATATTCAAATTGTGTTTAACCAATGATATCTAAGAATTCATTGGTTTAACTTATCGGTCATCAATACTTCCCTTCGATGGAGAGGGAGCCGGGGATTATAATCGCTTCAGATACATAATCACAGAGTCATGATGAAGGGAGTTCTTGGTTCTTGTACTTCACGGCGTATGCTATACCTTGCATTTAGGAGATTAGCTTCTCAATTTTCCACCTATCCTTATACCGTGAGGACGTTACAATGAGCCAATCCAAGGGACTCAATCTTACATGAAAGTTTTTCCAGACTTCTTCCTCCACCATCCTAAGGATCGGGGTAATTTTTTTTATACATTTGTAGAATAAATGAAATGAGGTCTTCAATTCTTTTTGGCAAAAATAACAAATTATCTTCTTAGAATCTTCCCGGGACTTATTTGTAAAAATACGTCCGTCTCTAATCTGTACCTCAGACATTTTTGACGTGTGTCAATGAATGGGTTCTTCAAAATGACGTTTGGAGCTGCATGTTCCATGCCATTGCTATTACCAAGCCGTTCGATTATGATTGATTAAGGGGCCTTCTCTTCACGACTAATACTAACAGACGAAGCTTGCCTTATCATTTTGTTAGAAATTACTTCTAAGACAGTGAATGCAGGGATCGGAGGACCAAGATAATTACTTTTGAAATCTCGTCCAGAGAACATCCGCTGTGTTCTATGGAATAGAAAGAAGTTATTCAAGATGGGGCTCACGTCTGATATATATCGGTGTGCAGAAGTAATCTCGGAATTACTACTAAGGAACTCACTCCTACTGTTCAGCCGAGTATTATAATTAAATGGTTCCTTTCAACCTATTAAAGAGAGGACATTCTCAATGATAGAGTTCCATACTGAGCACATCTTCCTCCAATAAGGACACCATCTTTTCACCACTCCAAACATTTCAGATGGAATCATTGAGATCCGATCAGCAAATTGAAAACCAATCCGTTAGAAGAATTTTGTTTTGATTTTAACTGCCCCAAATCACAAGAGATTCTGACTCGTTTTAACCACAAGAGATTCATCCCCTTTCACATACCTTCTATGAGCGTAGAACCAAGACCCTGGCGAGTTGTTGGGCATTAATCCTTGACCTTGAAATGAATGCTCTTTCATGCCCCATACCAAATATTTCCTTAATTTATACATGCTCTCACATATAATGTTAGATCAAAGGGGTGTATCTCAGAAGATGGAATGTTCCATCATGTATCTTAAGATAGTTGTCACAGTTGGATAAGATCTTAGTCTTCTCGATGTTGATAGAGAGACCCGAAATTTTTTTGAAATCCTGAATGACTTCAATGTAAATAGAACATGTATTCCCGTTAGAAATAAGGTAAGATTGTTTTCATATAATAAGCACTTGAGTGACTTTGTATTTATTTTCAGACCTTGAAGGCATGAATTGTGGTTGATAATCTCATAAAATCTATTCATTGCGGTTAGAAAGAGGGATGGCGATAGCAAATCTCCTTGCCGAGCTCCCGGCTGAATGCAACACTTAGAATAAGTACCGGGAATGTCAATTCTTGATGATTAGTTCCTAAGAATGGTAGAAACCATGTTAACAAATCCATCCAGTAGTCTGTACCTATATAGCTGTTCGACAATGAACTTGTGTGAGACAGTATCGAATGCCTTTTCGAAGTTGACAAAATTAAAGCGTACTTGGAAGATGCATATAAGTAATGAATTGATAAAATTACCCGGACGCTAGGCTATAAAAATAGTAAATGTTCAGCTAGTAATTACCTTTATTGTATAACACAACCTTTTATCCAAAAAGAAATAGAAAAAGGGCCGAAATCAGTTGGTAGTTAGACAAATAAGACAATCATCCCAACTGTTTTTTATCTCTTAAGTACTTCTAAACTATCATTTCTCCCCAATTTCTGAAATTAATTACACATCAATATTTCTTAATATTAAAATTATACATATTATTTTATTCGATACTGTATTATAATATTGTAATTGGTAATATTTTATTAAGAGAGTTGCTATACATTTGTATTTGTTTATGACATCAAAAGTTTCTTCATAGAAGTAATAAAATGCCCAATATATATATACGACAATGGATTAACAGAAAAATTGTATTTTGTCGTCTTGGAAACGGAGCATATGTACACTAATTAGATTTTTTTTTAAGAGCGACGAGAAGACGGGAGTGAGACATATGGTAGACCTGGATTAAAACCCTTGTTAATGTATAATGCCTGTTTATTGAGAGAGAAAATGATCTACTGCTGTACTTGTTTTCACCAAGTTAGTAGATATTGATGATGACGCACATACTTCAGTCGATGATGAAGAAGATAAAGATGCAAATTGCACACCATTGGGTTCATTGTTTGGTAAACCTTTTCTGTATAGTCAACCTGAATTGAATGACCTGATTCGAGATTTGAATTTACCTAAACAATCTGCTCAGTTGTTGGCTTCTAGACTACAAGAGCGAAACATGCATGCTCAGGGAACAAGAGTCACATTTTATCGTAACAGAGATGCAGAACTGAGGAAGTTCTTTGATTTCGACAATCACTTTGTATACTGCAGTGACATTCAAGGGCTTCTTGTGCATTTGGAATTATCTGTATATCATTCAAGTGAGTGGAGACTCTTTATTGATAGCTCGAAAAGAAGTTCAAAGTGTGTTTTACTTCACAATGGTAACATATATGGATGTATCCCTATTGGACACTGAGGAAGGAAATATGAAGGAGGAGTATGGAAACATCAAAATAGTACTTGAACGATTGAAATACCTCGATCTAATCTGTATGAATTTAAAAATGGTGAACTTCCTTTTGGGTCAACAAGGAGGTTACACAATATATCCTTGTTTCCTTTGCTACTGGGACAGTTGAGCTGAGAAGGATCACTGGGTTATAATGGAATGACCATCAAAGCATACGTTGGTACCTGAAGAGAGGAATGCCTTTAATAAACCACTAGTTGATCGAAAAAACATCCTTCTTTCACCATTGCACATCAAACTTGGTATAATGAAGCAGTTTGTAAAAGCTCTTGATCACAATGATGATTGTTTTCAATACATATGTTCAACCTTTCCGAGTCTTAGTGATGCAAAGAAAAAGGCAGGGATATTCGAAGGAACCCCAGATCAGAACATTACTCAGGGACATACATTTCATTGAGAGGATGACCTCCGTCGAATCTCGAGCGTGGACTGCATTTACTAATGTGGTGCAGGGTTTTTTCGGAACAAGAAAAACAACAAATACCGAGAGATTGTGGATGAACTTCTCATTACTCTACAAGAGCTCGGGTGCAGAATGAGCATCAAACTGCACTACTTACACGGTCAGCTGGACATGTTTCCAGACAAACTTGGAGATGTTAGCGACGAATAAGGTGAGAGGTTCCACCAAGACATTAAAGTCATGTAAGACAGATATGAGGGTCGTTGGGACTCGCATATGATGGCTGATTACTGCTGGAGTTTGATGAGGGATGCTTTACCTAAGAGGGCGTCATTAAAAAGTAAGTTTACCCCAAAAATGAACTAATATGTTTGTCTACAAACAAAGTACACTGTTCCTGCATCTACTAGTTTGATATAACATTCTATGTTTGTAATAATATTGAATTTTGTCAAATATGTGTTTGTACTTTCATGTTTTGTATTTTTTTTTAGTTTTGTATGTTTAAACAAAATTAGATTATTGTGTCTTGTATTGAAAAATAAAATAAAACCTTTTAATCAACCTATAGTTCAAAAACCTTATGTGATAACCAAAAACTAGTGACACATTGAAATCAGCAGCCAATACGCAAATGAAATAACAAACAACAAAAAAAAAAGTATTATTTTTCACCCGTAAATTAAGGATTTTTGGTAAGTGTTGTAGTATTTTTTCATCACCCCGTTATTCAAAAACTTGATGTGATAGGCAAAACTAATGACAGATTTGGAATTAACAGCCAAAATGGAGTTAGATTCACTTTAAAAACCCCATGCAAGAAAAATTGTGTTGGCCAGTGTTATGAATAAACATATCAAAATCATTTGTATGTATAATAACCGTTTTGAGTTCATAATACGTAAAGTTAGCTGCTTTAAATCCTACAAGAGTCAACTTATTTTATTTTCAATTGAAGGAAAATATACTGCATCCTTGTTTATCTCAAAAGTTTAATAGTAATATTCTCTTAATGCCATTTTGAATCTTATTTATACAAAAATAACTTTTGATCTTCCTCTTCCTCACTTCTCCTCCGTTTTTTTCTGCCTAGCAATATTTTTTGTTCTTCACTCTACTATCAAAAATTAGAGGGGAAGGGGAGATTGTATTAGCCATTTAATTTGTCTTGGATAAACACTTGTGATAATTCAATCTGTTCAATAATTTTTCAGGTAGTAAGTGAAGGGGAGATTGCATAAACCAATTATTTTTCTTAGATTACTAAAAAATTCAAATAAACACTTACTGTTGCAATTCAAATGAATATTTATAAGAATTTAATCTGTCCAATAAAGACAAATAGTATAACTAATTTGACATATTACTTTGGTGATATTTTGAAGTACTTATGGCCCATAAGCATTGGATATAACGCAGAATACTAAATTATTGGGGAAGTAAAGTAATTTTAAAGTTGTTATGTAGTTGGTGCTTGTATTAAGCGATTTTCACTTTAGGAAAGTTAGAACTAGGTTAGTTTATTTACATAGGGTTGAACAGGCTTTTATTTACGAAGATTATTTTAATAAACTTTTTATTCATGATTCAAAAAAGTCAAAAAATTTATTAAGGATAAATTTTGTTTAACTATATATTGAGAGTATTGTTACGTAGAAATCTGTTGATTGTTTGCTACTACAGATAATTTCATTTTCTGAACTTTAGCAATTGGTGTGTTTGCAATTTGTTGGGTTGTCTTCAAAGCAGGTGTAATTGTGGAAGAATCACCGTACACAACACCTGCTCAGGAGTAATACCGATGAAATTAAACTTTTTTTAAAAATCAAACCAGGAAGGTCACTACGCAAAAATAAAAAAAAAATAAAGATTTTTGTAAATCATTGTTCTGGTATCAATTAGGTGCTTACACATTTGATTTAAATAAACAAACATAAGTTATAAATAACATTATTTATAGTAATTTTTAACTGTTATTGGACAGACAAAAACCATCAGCATTTTGTGTCCAAATGTGTATCGCCCCCCATGTGTCCGTAGAACAGACCTTAAAATTACAGTGCCATAAAAAAACCCAAAAAGTAAGGGAAATTGTACAATTACATAAAGTCTAAGACACAGTAATATTTTTATTGTTAAGAGTTTTTTCTATATACACACAGGGTTGCCCATAAGTTTTAAGCTTCTTTTAATTTTTATTTATCACTGATGGATTGACCTTAGAGTAAAATAAAACATGTAAATATTTCATAAAAAATAATGTACTTCAATCTATATTTTATAATTTATTCGATACATCCGCTTCGTCTATTAACATTAAACGAGACTGAAATGATTCACACGCTCAACGCACCATATCTTTAGGAAGTTTATCCCAATCATTCTCAATTGAAACAAGCAGATCTTCAAAATTTGAATATTGGAGTGCCTTTTACTTCGACTTGACAAACCTACAAAAAGTAGTCGAGGGAGTTAAGATCTGGACTCAATGGGGGTCCCACAGACTTATCCCACAAATGAATTTTTGCTTTAAGCCACCCTTGGCATTCAATACTAGTATGTTTTGGAGGTCCGACTTGCTGAAAAGTCTGCCTTTTTTGTTTTGAATTAGTTGACATTAAGTCATGAAAGGACCACAGGTTCCTTAACATATGTAAAGACACTTTTTGATGAGGAGTCCAAGCTTTGGTTATTTTGTTGGTAGAATTTTTAATCCAGGTTCCATTTCTTTTCATCTACAAAGACATTAGACACTCTCTGCAAATAACTTTTGATTTCTTTCAAAACGCTTTAACTGTGACATTTGAGAGAAACCATCCCTAGATCGTTATGGATGATTTGACTCATCAAAGTCCTTGACACATTGATATCCTTTGCCATTTTAGACATAGTGGTTCCTGTAAAATTTTTCTTTAATTTGCCAGACCTTGGGCGTCCACTTGTAATCCATATTTCTAGTCTCTCGAATCTTCTTGATGCTATATTTTACAGAACTGAGACTACAATATGTTCAAACTTTTGATCCTAAATGAATATTCAATATGTGGGATGGATTTTCAACATAACAATAAAAAATTCACTTACGATATTTTAAATGTTATATTTTCTTGTACTATTTATATGTATGATTATGAAATTCGATATTGGATTGTGAGGAAAATACTTTAAATCAATCTACTTTTAGATTGACATTTTAGAATCAAAGTTGCTTAGTTCATTTATTATACATAAATGTAAATTTAAGCTTGTACATTTACTTTGACGTACTTGAATGTTGCGTAGATTACTTCTTCCGACTTTAGAGGTCATTGCGAGTACGAGTTTTTGTTCCTTATTCAACGTAGATTTTTAATTTATCTTCATAATTCGACCTATATCAGGATTTATTTGGCATTTCACCAAATATTGTGAGTGAAATTCTATAGGAGTTAACTAACCACGCTTTTATAGCTGCAAAATGATGTACTGAGTTTAGTTAAACATCCACCAAGCAAACAACGTTAATACTAGTATTGAGACTCAGTACGAAACAATTCTCCTAGTTTTGGTATGGTTTGGTCAATTTGTACCGAGATTTAATAGTTTTTAAAGTAAAAACCGATTTATCTCCCAATCTCAGTAATAAGAAAAGTACACTTATACAATAAATTAAACTTAGACATTATACCAATGCTCATCAATTTGGTAACGGGTATGACGTTATCAACAATTTATCTTTAAAATTTATTTGATTGAACTTTAAATGAGACTGGTTTAGAGAATTTCTTTTTAACGAGACTGAACTCATTCGGTCTCAGACCGATCTAGGGATTTCCAAACCGAAACACAAAACTAGTTTACAACCTAAAAGTGTATGAAAAAGCTATAAAATATTATATTTGAAATTTTGCAGAGTAAACTAGAGCCTACTCACCAACCAACGAAGCAAATAAAAAGTAATCATATTCGATTGATAAAAAACTATTGTAATTCAAGTATTTTTTAATCAAAAAATGTTGAGAGATCCATGGAAAGTCTTTTTGTACACTTGAAAATGAAAAAAAAATTGTTTCAAAATAAAATTATTTATGTTGCACAATTTTTTTTTTCGATTCGACACATTTTTTAGGAATTGTAATCAAAATAAAGTAATAAATATTTTATTTTTCAAATGGTAAAATGTTTTATTTATAAATTTTGATTTTCATATTATGTGTAGTTCTTTCACTTCGAAATATTTTTTCCAATTGTAATTACCCTCTACAATTTTTCCTTTTCGTGTTTTATTTCTGAAATAACAATAATATATGTTGGTTTCTGACCACATGCATATTTTTTAAATATAGTTTTATCAAATGATAGTGGCTACACAACAGTAGGGGCACTGGCCATGGCCATCCCACTTTTTGAGAGTTTACAATTATCATATTGCAAGAGTGTCTTTAGTTGGATTACCAAAAAGAGGACATGTGTCCAATAAATGATGATTTCAGGGGGGAGGAGCAAATATTTTGAAATTAGCATAATTTAAGAAAAAAATTTGATTCTTGTTTATTGTTCTAAATTTTTTAATTAATTTTTGGCTTTTCTTTATTCACTTTTAATTTATACGTTTATATTATTTTAAAAAAATCTTTATATTGTATTATGACAGAAATTACTCAAAATTATGATAGACATTTGACGTACAACCTCGGTAATAGAGCCTTGCAAATAAATAATTCTTTCATTAAATAAGAATTGTATAAGAGAAAATTTTTTTTAAAGTGATGAATCACGAACGGGGAAAAAGAGACTTATATCATCGTCCATTGAAAACTCACTTTTGTAATTTAATTAATTAATCATGGAGCTGTGGAAAAGTGAAAAATTTGTTTGGAAAATTTCATTAATTGTGAGGAAACTTGAAAAAGTGTTCCAAAAGAAATTACCAAGTATAATTCAATTTGGTCAAAAAAAGAGCTATTTCTTTAGATAGAATTTCCTTCTATTCTTTTCAGATCTAATTTCTAATTCCATATCTCTTTTATTAGTGAGTATGGAGCAAGGACCTTTTATTAAATCTTATCCATGGACCTTAACATAGCAATTAGATTGTTAGTTCCTTCGTCTCTGGATGATCATTCTTTTTATCTATAGATTACTTTACATAAGGTAATATAATAATTCTTGTTCCATCGAAACAATAAAAAAAATAATTCTTTGAATCAAAATATTAAAAGTTATAATATTGAAATTGTGTTTTTTAAAAAGTAAATAGTTTATACAAAAGTTAAGTAATCCATGATTATGGTGACCAATTTTTCTTTTTGCATAAATAATTCCTCTTTTTACATCTTGAAACACAACTGAACTCTTAAAAAACCGAAATTTCATGTAATAGCGAACGCACAAGATGGGATATAAAGAGAAGATATCTCTGGGCAAATGGGTACGGTATGGGTATATAGCAGTAACAAATATTTTTTATCAAATAAATTCATTCGTCTCTTCAATCTCAAAAATAGTGTGAAATTCCTGAAATATCCTTTGGTGCTATTGCTCATTTAAGAAGCTTTCCATTTCTTTTAATTTTTCAAAGGAACAGTTGTTTTGTACGTTAATAACAGTGCACAATAAAAAATTGTAAACATATACATTAACTAAGGCATTTGACTGATCAGGGACATTATAATATGATGTGAAACTATGGAGTTCATCATCTTGAGAGAGGTGTGCGGTAATCAAATTTATATTTAACATTGTAATTTGTTAAAATAATAATTTAGGAGATCATAATCACTTTTTGTTAGTTTACATAAATCTAATTATTTCATATGAAAGTTAATAATTAATGATTCCTCAAAGAATACTATTCAGTCTCAATTCCTTAATTTCTAACTCAAACTCAATTTGAGACTATCAAAAACTGTCTCTGACTATGGAGACATTTCTAACATTTTCCAGCTCGCATTGATATGAAATTTGTGAGGAAACTACTGACTGGTAAACAAGTAAAAAGTGTTGCAACTGCCAACTGTTTTTTTCTACATAAATTAGAAAACCTTGTAATCACGTCTGGTAAAAGGAGAACAAAAAATTAAGCTTGAAAATCTATATTATAAATAATTCAATTAACGGTTCTTCAAGACATTTTTAATGATAAACTTAATTAATCTACTCAGAGAAACGAATTCATTTGGTTAAAAAATCTTCTATCTTCAATATATAATAAAAAGTGTTACTTACCATGAACATAAAGTCTGGAACAATGTGCTAGGTTTCTGCTAAATTACCAAGTTTAAGGTCAATATTATAAATTACTGGAAGAAATTTATTTTCTAACACAGTAGAATTGGAAAATATTTAAACGGATATTATAACAACATAAAACTTTATATGCCAAAGGTTACTGTTACATATGAAACTATAATCTTTCGTGAAGAAAATAAATCCACTTTTGTCATTATCTTTTATACATTTAAATTAATATTTAAAATTGTATTTGAAGAAAGGAATATTATTTTTTTTAAATGTAGAAGTTAGATAATTTAAAGATCTACAGGGTGTAGCAACGTAATTCCCTTTTTTTTAAAAGACATTCTAAAAAAATTTAGTTTTATTTCATAATGATATTACACATTTAAGGTTTTGTTTCACTTAGTTTTAAAAATCATATCAGATAGGTGTCCTCCCTCATTGTTGAATAAATCGAACTTTGGTAATTTTAATACCGTTGGATTTTTTTCATTTTTTGTTGCTTTTTCAATAAGCAATTATTTTATACAAAAAACATATAATTCAAATAACAATATATCATATTTTATGGCTGTAAATGATTAATTGGTTAACTAATACACAATTGGCAATGAGTTACGACCTCAAAAACTGATAGGGTAGTGGCTACAAATCCAAATCTTCATAGGATTTTTTAAGGTGGAATCCATCCTCAGCAAAGTTTAGGAGATCATTTATTCTTGCAGATACAACATGAAACCCATTCGATAAAGAACTCGACGTTTTAGAAAATTTTGACATCGAAATATTTGTATCTAAAAAAATGGAAAATAACCTGTGATTGTTAGTGTCGTTTTGTTTTATTCTTTTCTATTATCTTCTTTAATAATTGTCAGATTTGTGTTGGGATTGTATTTTATTATGTTAGAATGTTTACTTTTGTCAAAAATCTACATAAAGTTATGCCTATTAGGCTTTTAAAATAATAAACAATTGTCCATTCTTCAAAGGTCACAAAAATGTTGGTTTTTCCTATATAAATCTTGTTCAAATTAACTCATTTGCATCCATTTATAACTCTTGGATAACACGACTCTGACCGCATCAATTTCAGCTTTTCATTATCTGTGGAGTTATTTACGAGCAAATAATTGTACAAATTTCAAATTATGAAAAATCATTATGGAAATCGTTTAGATATATTCAAAATTGAAGCAATGAAGTGATTTTCGACAATCGTACCTATAAGTACCCTAGAGGTAAATTAAAATTAGTTTAATTTGTATAAAATATTCCGTGTAGCATGTTGCGGCAATATTTATTTTCCATAACAAACACACGTTCCTTGCTACTCCAACGCATGAAAGTAAAGTATTGTATTTAAAAAAAAATTATAATCTTGTCTCTAGAATAAAATCATGTCTTCTCTACAAGTATTTCTACAGCCTAATTGCCAACTATCCTAAAAGAGAAGTTATGTTTCTGCATTCTGTAAATATTATTATTAAATAAGTCGATGTTAAATAAGAAATGAGGCATTTGACTTTTTCATATTCATCGTCAGAGTAGGTAAATAATAGGAAAATACCAAAAACATTCTTTGTAAATAACCCACAAACTAATTAAATATCATCCCCAGAAAGTGAATATAAGAAGGATATGATACATTATTAGTTTACATTTCAAAAATCTGGCAACATAAATTAACAGTATATTTCAGTACTTGGAAGTAATGAAGGGTTAACTAACGGTGGAATTTTTATCATAAAAGTTAGTTTAATTTATCTACTTACATCCATTATATGGAACACCCTTTACAGATTTTATATTTATAGGTAGGTACGAAGATTAGAATTGATAAAAAAATATAAAGAGATTCTGTGAAATCGATTTCCTTATATGGAATTGTAGTCATCGAAGGATTTTCCGGAAATTCTTATCTACAAACATATATACTTGTGTATGTGTAAAAATAAATATGGGTGACTGCATTTAAATCAAGTTTTCTCAGAGTGAAAACTATATTTTCTATTTCTAATATCGAAAATCCTGTTCCTCAAAAAAATATATAACAACTTTTTTAATTTCACATTATATAATTTTAGTTATAAGGCAATTTTTTTTATAAATTGTTATTGCCTTATAAAAGAAACTTATAAGCTTTAAATTGTTTAATGTTTATTCATATCATACATTTAATATATATTATATTTCAGATATATTCAAAACATAAAATCATATAATTTGAATTGCTATGAGGAATTGCGTTATATTAACATAAATAAGGATTTTATCTTAAAATTGTACCTCCTAACCTACACATAAAAAAAAATTAATTATTTCAATATAACGATGAAAGCGTTAAAACTTCCGAAGAATTATTTTTAAATAAGTCAGTATCCAGTGTTCTTAAGCTTTCTGTATGAATTGGCTCTCCAAATTTCAATTTATTGGCAATAAGAGCTTTGGTGCTCAAAAGAGCGAAATTTAATACACGAATTTTAGAGCTTTATCGTCCTTGCTTTGTCGAAAAGTCAAACAAAATTGTTGCCTTGAACGTTTTCCCCTGCACATTAAGAAAAACAAATTTAAGTAAAAAGGAAGTCAAAAGGCACTCTACAAAAGTATGCAAAATATTGTTAAAAAACTTTTTGCCAAATTTTCTCTTTTCTTTTTGATGTAGAGATTTAGAGTGGACAAAAAAGCTTCTCAGGACTCTATTTTTTGTATCATTTTATAACTGCATATGCCTAATAAACGTATTTTCAAAGATATAATTATATACAAATATTTATATAAAATCTGCAATATTTATTCACATAATATTACAGAGTTAAAAGTTATTTTATTTGATACAAAAATCATTCTCCATGTTAAAGACCTGTAAATTTAAATTTTTCACCAAAAAAAAAAACAACCATTCTAATTCATATTTTAAAAAGATTTCACATAGGAAAAGAAACAAAGAAAAAAAAAATTATTTAAAGAGATAAAGTTATTATAATGATCAAGCTAAAAAATTATTTAGCCAAAAAACAACAATTAAAGAGTATTATTTAATTAGATGTTTCAGAAAGTGTAGTCTTATTTATGGTTACAAAAATTATCTGATTTTTTAACCCACATTTATTAATTAATCACTTTTTCAGGTAACCTAAATAATATATTTATGTATGTATAACATATACAACCTTGATACCTATATCAAATTAACTATTTTATACAAAGAATATACTACATAGTAAATAGAGTTGGGACTGTTAATTAACTTGTCAAAGATTTATGGAGTGGAGATTGTAGCTGGCATTACAATATTACTTTGTTATATAACATTTTATAACATTCTGTTATAAGGGACAAAAATCAGCTATTGCCCTATTTCAAATGACTATGACGGAGATTGCATAAGTCAATTTGAACAACAATTGCCGTCCTAAAGTACATCATAATTAAGGGAGATGCCATCCTGGGGGATCATAGTTGATATTTTTACTATATAAAATGAACACTTTTTCAACATACCTTGATGCAACTTCATGAAATGGTTTTAAGAATAAACAGCCTCAACACTTGTATTGAATACTACTTTATGCCTATAATAAAAAGTGCTATTTGAACTCAATCAAAGTTATATGTACTAACGGGCCTATGAAATGGCTAGATTTGTCAAAAAAAAATCATTTTTTTTTGATAGATTACACTAGAGAACAATTAGGTGGTCAAAACTACCACCGATGAAATTAAGCCAAGAATATAATTTATCTTTCAGTACAAAATCCAAAACTGATCTTAGTTTTTCTCTGGGTCGTCATGTTTCAGAAGTATTTGAGATTATTGTAATTCGTGACTATTATCGTTCAGACACATTTTTCATCATTAAGACAAGTACCAACTTGAATAACGATGAATAAAACTGATGTAAAAAGGTATTTTTTGATTATAAAAGTGTTTTTACTGATTTTGTATTCTCTTCTGAACTCGACATGTTTCCATTTTTAGTCTGAAAAATGATGAAAAACGACACTCTTCTTGATACCATTATAACTTATTCATCATTCATAGTGATAAAGAGTAACATAGCTATTATAGAAAAATATTCTATCTTTTATTTAAAAAAATACTTATTTAACAAATAAGGATCTCCAAGGACTTTAGTTCGATTTCGTATTCTTTGATTGATCGCATTTTTTAGAGGGGAGTACAAGCTACATCATCATATTTTGTGTATGTTTCCAATGTCCTCATAATGACGTCATACACCGTAATAAACAAAATCTTAAGATAATTAATAGCGCGCTTCACACTAATTCAAATAAAATAATTAGTAATTACTAGTAGGTATATTTTGAATATTAAAATTATCTACTCAACATGAATGGATCTCTTCATTGTTTCTATCTTGGAATCCCTTTACCGAATGAAGGAGTCAACTTTACTCTCTTATGATACCTTGTATTTTTTCTCGGATGAATTTTCATCCCCTTGTCCCTAGGAGGTGATGGAGTTTCGGATAAGACTAAGATACCCCTTGAGATGGATGATCAAGTTAGAAGTATCTTCCTTTGTTCTTAATTCTTGGAGAACAAAAAGTGCACTTCTTCAGGTATTCATGAATGAAGAATAGTCTTAGACTTTAAAAATTGTCTAAGGAAAAATTGCATTTCTATTTCAAATTGTAGTATATTTTAGTTTAATGGCTATAACTTATCATTGTTGCAGTCCCTAATTAACAAATTATTAATAATACATTTCACATCTACAGCATTTTATCTGTACCTGAAAGTAAATGCATCCCGTCATAGTTTCAACGGTTGAACATATTCATTTTTTTATATGGATGGAGAGATTCCCACCAAAGGAAAAAGTCGACTCTACTCTAGTATGAAGCTTACCGGGCCGTGCAAAATTATTTACCCAAGATGTAAACATACTTTTTAAGAGGTTTTGTGGCAACCAATCGGATTGTTTCGTATTTTTACTGTTAAAATCAACAAAAATCCTTCCTGTGAGAGCGTAACAACTTCCACACGTGAGACCATGTCCAATCAGGAAACAAAGAGGATCCAAATTGCAATTGTGCCTCACAACAACATTAAGGAACAGGTTGGGGCCTCGTTGAAGACAATTTACAACGTTTCCAAGCTTCTTGGAGGCTGGGGGTGATCTCAAGCACTCCCCTGGGGCTGGCAGGAAGCCCACTGTCTCAACAAGGCAAGTAAAGGCAGTGTTCAAGAGGACTCCCAACATGTCCATTGCCGACATGGCCAGAAAGATGGGAACGTCGAGATCAACTGTTTCAAGGGCATTGAAAAGGGCTGGAGGAAAGTCCCTGAGGCGTACTGAACGCCCTCTGCTAACTGAACGTCGGCGAGAAGTCAGACTTGAGCGTGCCAAGAAAATCTTGAATGATATCAATAGCTCATCTGGACGGATCATCATTTTTTCAGATGAGAAAACTTTTACGGTCGATCCTGTTTTCAACAGGCAAAATGACCGTGTTGTGAGCTTTGGAGATGTTTGGAGATCCAACGAAAAGGCCATGAAGCCGGTATGGTTCCCCACTGGCTACAGATTAACCACGGAGGATTATGTGAAGGTCCTTCCGTGGATCAAATCCATAGTCGGCAACTCTCCTTGGGTTTTCAACAAGATGGAGCACCCGCCCACGCTTCCAAGAAAGCTCAAGAGTGGCTCAAGGACAACATGAACTTTTGGCCAAGGACTACTGGCCCCCTCAGAGCCCAGATCTGAACCCACTAGACTTCTCTATCTAGGCACACGTGGAGACCAAGGCCTACAAAAAACGACACAAGAACATAAATGCCTTAAAGGCTGCTGTCAACAAGGCCTGGGCCTCCATGGACGCCGATTACATCCAGCAAGTCTGTGGCAGCTTCAGACGTCGCCTGACCAGTGTCATTGAGTCAAATGGTGGCTACATTGATTAAATTTGATCACAAACTATTTTATTATTCTAAAAATGTATGAATAAATTGTTTCTCAAGTCATTCGAAATGTCATTATTGTCCGGAATATGTTCTGAACAAAAATCGGTAAATAAATCTGCACGGCCCGGTAGTTTTGTTTGGTTTTTTTCTTCCTGTTACTTCCGTAGATATTGAAATTCAAGCATCTCTTGCTGAGGATAAAGTATCTCGAGTCTCTTCTTTTGTCCTAATTCATAAAGAAATTTCCGTCTTTAAATAATGAAGAACAATCTAGGCAAATGAAAAACACTTTTATATTTAAAATTTGTCCCTCCATTTACTCAAATATTTTTGCGTGTTTATTTTTAATACATTTAAATTTTTATGTTCACACCTAGTTATAATAAGCTAGTTTTCTGGATATATGTTTATGATGTTTTTGACGGACGCTTGTTAAATTTTTATCTGACACCCTAGGCATGAAGGTTTTTATTCCCAAATCGTTATATGTATTGTATAAGTTGTGATTTTGTACAAGTTGCAACTAAAAAATCAAAGGACTAATTTTAAATGAAGGATGTACAGTCCTTGGGATGAGGATAATGCAATAATTGAATATTATATGGATGATTTAATAATGGGTTATTTTAATTTTAAAAAACTTAGTAACAAACACATATACACTAATTATAAATGAAATATAAAAAGACACATATGTTAAAATATAAAGTTTATACTTTTGCATTAGATTAAAGCTATATCAATATTATTGATAAATTATTCGATAAGTTGCGTTAGAAAAAGGATTAAGAATCTCATTCTTTATTTTTTTGTTCTCCATTTAACAGACGTGATTACAACGTTTTCTAATTTATGTAGAAAAAAAACAACAGTTGACAGTTGCAACATATTTTACTTGTTTACCAGTCATTAGTTTTCTCACAAATTTCTTATCAATGCAAGCCGGAAAATGTTGGAAATGTCCCTACAGTTAGAGATACTTTTTGATAGTCCCAAATAGAGTTTGAGTTAGAAATTAAGGAATTGAGACTGAATAGTATTTTTTGAGGTATCATTAATTATTAACTTTCATATAGAATATATGACGATATCAAATTTAATATATATATTTTTTAAGTAGAATTTACAATTATGGAAAAACCGTGGAGATTATTAGTAACATTGGCTTGAAAGGCAATGCAAATTATTGCAGCATGATGAGTATTTGAAAATATGGATATCACTGTGAAATTTATTGAGAATTTGTGTTCTAATGTGAAAAGGTTATGTCATGCGAGTGTGACTAGTATAGGAACATTTTTTTGTCATTAGCTATATGAAAAAAAGGCGCTCTTTTTTCCATAATACTCGTAATATGAGAGATTACTGTTTGTGTATGTATCTCAAGTCAGAGTTAGCAAAATATAGCAATTCTTTGAAATGGATCCTTTTCATCTCCCAAAATAAAAAACATTCCAAATCAAAATTTACAGTTAGAAATACTTTCTGCATACAGGGTTCTATACCCTAAATAGTATTAGACCCATAGAACGTTGGACAACGTTCTTGGGAGAAATCATTCCCTCGAACTTAATGTGCGTACATTTGCGTCTCTGTTGTTCCTAGAGAAGGAAATATAATTAATGTATGTACATGGAATTCAAAGACAATTCCTTGGTCAAATGGAATAAATGTAATACTTCAATTTTTATTTGCAATTCCATCTGACCAACTAAAGGAACATTAACAAAAATATTATTAGACTGCAATTTCAAACATTTGTCAGATTAAGTAGTTTCAATTTTTCTTTTTGTCTCAGATATAATTTGTACCTATATATGAGCAATGCACATTATGTATATTTAGCCTTATTGTTTTTGCAAGTCTATAATCCTCCTTAAAAGAAAAAGTGTATTAAAATAAATTGGTCCTTTTTCCTTCATGATGGTGAAATACTAATTAGAATAATAGTTATTATTACTCAACAAAGAAATTTATAGAGATAATTAATTTATTTCATCTCTACGTTCCATGAAATTCATATTTCGTTAAATTATAATTATTTAGTGGGAGCGTCCAACATGGATCTCATAACTAAGGGAGGAGTGGATGAATTATCTCAAGGATTAAACGGACACATTCCAACACTCATTCGTATTTCAAAATAATATAATTAAGCCCCTTCAGACTTTTTCCGTTCATACCTTCATTTCAGTTTTTTTTTAGTTCAGACTCTCATTCGTTCACTTTATTAACACAAAAGGACTACCACATGATCAATTAATGTGCCCATTATGTCGGCTACAAAAAAAACTTTTTCCTCACAAGATGTTTTTTTGAAGTATCATAGATCCCATCACTTAACATATTTTTCCTCGTAGAACTAACTTTGAGGACTCATGGACATTCTGTAGTCAGTTATAAAATAATTTACTATAACCTTAGCACTCCTATTGGACAGAATATATTCTTTTAGCCAATGAAATTTAGACAACAATAGATGACATAGTTTTAGCTTTGCCCCTAGGCAGTGGCGTCGTTAGTCCAAATTTGTTATCAGTTATATCTAAAAAATAAATCTATTTATTTAAGTGTAATAATATAACAGTGTTGATAATTTTTTTGGTAAGCCGACAAATGATAAAAGCTAGCAACGCTCCTGGTCCTAAGACAAAAGTCTTTGGAGATAAAAAAAAAAAAAAAAAAAAAGAAACAAAATGAACTTCATTCAAAGATTCTTTCGGTTAGTCGTTAAATTTTTTCCGTATTCTGGAGCGCAAAAAAGAACAATTATCATGAAAACTGTTCCTTTTCTGCTCAATTATATGCAAGTTTGATTTTAATATTTATCTACAAAACTATAAAGAATGAATGCTCCTAAAAAATAATTGATTTCATTACTTTTCTAAGAAAAATAATTCATTGAAAGATAATTATGGGTAATAAATACTATGGACATCACGATCCAATTTTTAGAACCCCCTATATGTATACGGGGCTCTTTCAGAATTCCAAATCAAGGCTTTTATTATAAAAATTACCATTATTGAGATTCAAGGTCCATAAAAAAGAAAATGATTGTTGGCTCAAATCGTTTCTTTTGAAAAAAAAAAAAAAAAATTTGTTTAAGTGGATCATTTGTTTTAATAGTCATTCAGAGCAAAGTCGTCTCCTCCTCGTCCTCCTACACCCTTTATCCATGACTTGACAATAAAATTATATTTGATATGTCTTAAATATAGATATGTAATTGAATAAACTAACTGTTTGACAATAATTCAAAATATATGTGAATGGTAATTTAATGGTTGATATCCGTGGGTTAGTTCATGAAAAAATAAACAAAGAAGTTCTTTCTACCTTTATTTAAGTATAAAGAGACATCTGGTATTCCAAATCATGTACATTCATTTGTATTTCCCAAAGGGTTTTTTTCACTGGACATCAATTTTTGTGATAATCACGTATTTTGATTCATTTTTGATTTATTTCTTCCTCTCTGTGAGACAGTACATTATGACATTACATTTGATATGTTGGAAATATGTGGGACAGATTAGTTTGTATTTATTAATTCATTAGATATTAAATTCATGGTTATGGTATATACAGGGTTGGACATAAAAACGTGGACTCTGGAGCCTTCTGGCCTTCATGAATCCTGTCAGAAGGTAATGTGGGCTCAATGTGTATGAATACACTCCTAAGTCACTTGTCACAGCCTTCCTAATGGTCCTAGTAGCCACAGAGAAGTTGTTGAAAGACGATTCATCGATTTGCTGGGGGTCTTCCTTGATCTCCTTCTCCAAGAAGGAGAGGAACTCTGGAGCCCCCTTTCAATTGTGCCCGCTACTTCTTGCTTTACTGGAAAGGTCTGAACAACATCATTTATCATCTTGGCCGTCTTAAAAAAAAATCAGTCAATGTCCATAATCCCCCCCCCCCCACACACAACTTCAGCATCTAGTAGATCTGATACGCAGTCCCTTTTGGATTTTACTCACTAATGATGATGAGGTGAGGAAATGTTGATTATAGTTTGCTTAGGCACAAAAGATGGAACAAGAATGTCAGAAAATAATCACTTAACCTTCCGATATTAACGAGAAAATCAAAATTAATTTGATTTGCTCCCAAACCCTGTGCAAAAAATTAGTTTTAGTAAACTCGAACATGAAAAATTAATGTTGAATGGTGTAACACTGAGCTGTTGTTTCATCTCTTGTCAAGTTTGCTAATTTAAACATCATGATAAAATGTTCTTTTGTCAGAGATGAGGCGAAACTCTTTAACTACAAGTCCAAGGCAGATCTCATACTGTTGTTCACAAATCCAAGTCCTTGAATATTCCGTGTCGTAATCATGGTTTTGCTATTGCGGGCCCTGGTTGGAGTGATTAAGGATGACTCGGCCATTAAATGGCTCATAAGTACTAGTACTGAAAAATCTATGATTACGGATCCAGATTTTGTTTGATGACATTTTAAGTCAATAATGATTACAGAGGGCAAAATGATAAAATTGTCACCTGAAACTAAACAAAACTACAGTTCTATTTATAATGAACAATAAATCGAAACGAATTGAAACGAGTCTGAGATAATTTATTAAAAAGTTGTACAAAATTTTAGATGAGAAGCAAGCCTTAGCTTTTGAGTCCAAGTCAAGTCTCGAGACTTTGATTGTGTGATCAGTTCAATTAACATGTCTTCAAAATATCGAATCACGTCCAAGTTAGGTCTCAAGCCTAGACTCAAAGCCCCCCCTTTCTCTCCTTTTTATTCTTGTTGATGTTCATTTTGAGATAAAAGCCCCCAAACCTCCTAGAAATATATTTTATGCATATATCAATATCCCAAACAGTTGTTCAAAGACTGTCAGTGCTATGAACTAAGCTTTTATTCCCTTTGTACTTACATAAAGGATAGATTTTGATAAAATGCCCTTGAAATGAAAATCTGCAAAATATCAATGTATATACACTCGGATGATGAAGACCTGTAATCAATTGTATTCAGACTCATCTAGGAACAGCTGTAGTTGGACACATAACCATACATTTTTTATGTTCTTCTATACCTAAATATAATTTTAGTGATGGACCATACGAATGTCTTCATTTGTTTTATTGGATCCATGTAAGTCCTCTGGTCTTCTGGTCACCGAATAAATATCCGAAATGTATTCATGTGATTCCAAAAAATAAGTACTGAAGTTAAAATTGTCACTTCGTGGTTTATTGAAATTTTGAAAAAAAGGGCTAGGGATGGATGAGGGAAAATACCTACAGAAACCACATATAAGAACTCAATCGTAATAACTAATTTAAATAACGCATGCGCTTGTGTTATATGATTTTATTCCTAATTGTTAATTAATTTTTACCTTCTAGAAATAAAAAATCGATTAACAATTGACTATTGTGAATATATATTTTTTTAATATTTTATCTACACAGAGAAGTAGTATTTGAGTTTGGACTCAGATTCGACTACTTTTTAGTTGACTTGATTCAGAAAAGATGGACTCGAACAAATCCCCGTCTCTAGAATACTATTTTTATGTACAATAATATAAACAGCATATATGTCAATAATGACTTGTATTCTATAATATTGACAATTCAATTAGCTCAGGATAAGGAATGGAGATAAATATTATGCTGATCATTTGCTAGTGTTTTAAAAACATTTATAAATAATATTTACGTGGCATATTCTTTTAAACAGTGATTTTGCAAAAACATGTACATAAGATCCATATTTGCAAATGGATGGTCTGAAAAGTTTCCGGCCTCAACATGAAGATTGCAGCACTCGTAATTAAAAGATAGTCACATCTATCTTGCATCTGTTGAAAGTTACTCACCAAAGTTTCAGCCATTTTGAACCCAAGGTTCTCATGTGACAGTCGTTTAAGTGAGTTGGCGTTAGTATGAAAATGAACACACTTGAGTTTAGCTCTGTTGACGTAGTTTAAACGCAATTAATCCAAGTTTTGTGGCAAATTAATTACTTTAAATAAACTTGTATACATAATTATACGGCCGAAATAAAATACAGTACAAACAGTCGAGTACAAAGATTTTCATCAAATGAAGAGGCAATCGTCACCTTCGTACACAATTATTTTGCCAGGATAAACGCCAAGGGATATTTGGACAGGTTGCAGAGATGGGAGCATCACTGTGATAAATGTGTAAGAGTTCCAAGGAGACTATGTTGCGAAATAAAATAAAACTGTTTTGTATATTTCTTTGGTCATAAACTTTTCAGGCTGCCCTCGTATTAGCTATTTACCTACATTATTAGAATGCCAAATGTGTTATTAAAAAAAAACAAAAAAAAAACATATAGTTTCAATATTTAGTCAAGTGAGATAAATAACTATTAAGAATTCTTAGTCAACCAATTTAATTAAATATATCAAAATTAATAAAAGAATCTAAAAAACCAACAACTAAATAATAAACTTAAAATATGTTTTATGCCTATTATACTATTTAATTTAATTGCTTTACCTACATATTGTTATTTTTTAAAAATAGGTATATATTGTGTGTCTATTGTATTTATAAATTAAATTGTTAATGTTTCAATTTCTTTGTGTTTACTAACACATACTTTGATACTATCATTTCATATTGATTCATTAAAATTACTTAATTATATATATTCAGGATTACTGAAACTGTGGAGCTGATATACCAAATAAATCTTACTGATTGGTAGTCTACATTAGAATAGTCGAAATTTGTTCAATTAAAATTTTAAACATCCAAAGAATATCTCATAATTTATTATTTTCACCACATGAACGGTAAATTCTTCATTTATAAATGTTGAACTAATTTTTTTGGTTACAACTTCTACAATTTACTTATACAAGTTACAACTTTTCAACTTTTGCACGTCATATAAATATACCTATATATGTTTTGGTGGCTATAATTTTCTATTATAAACTAGAAATGTACTCGAGACTCATTGTCCTTAAAAAAAACAATTGACTCTTCTCTTTGGACCCGCAGTAAGAGAATATTGCGTGAACGAGGAAGAATATAATTTGATGTTGATATATTTTATGTTTCCAATTAAAAATATTGAATATTATAAATAATATAAATTTTATTTTCACTGGCCTTGAATGTTGCCAATTTTTTAGTAGAGAATGTGTGTACATGTCTTTTATAAATTCTCACACCGATGAATCTATCAGGCTGAGATTTTGTATAGGTCCCTTTACTGAACTTGGAGAGGCTAAGACGGGGGTGTCGATTTTTGGGAGTCATATAAGGGGGGTTTATGCTATATCCAAAACACACAAACTGTTTTTTTGCAACTCAAGGAGACTAAATAGGGGTTTGAGTTATTTATCCAAAAGAGATTCGTGTTTCAAAAAACAACTATACGAATAACTACGTTAAAAAATAAAAATATGCAATTTCGTTTATTTCAGCTGTAAAAAAAGGAACTTCCAATGGAATCTTGGATTAGTACATAGAATAAAGTTTGTAGAAATTTGTTTGAAGATTGGTTTGCAGCAATTGTCAAATAAAAATTGATGTTTAACTGAAATGTCTATCCTTTTATTAATAATTTTCATTTCATCCCCTCTTTTTTATCCATTTTTTCATCAAACGTCAATTTTCTATTTAAAAAAAATACAAAACGATACATTTTGGACATTAATTTTAAAAGTCGAACGTTTGAAAGCAGTATTTTTAATTTCCGGAATATTTTATTACATAATTTCTGCAATATTTTCAAGAATGAACCGGTTACCCATGGTTATTTTTTCGACAACATTATTCTTCATAACTTTTTTGTTTTTGCATGCACGAAAAAAATATTGTTAGATTTGTGTTTCTTTTATAATTCTTAGAAATGCTATTAACAATTTTTTTGCAATAATTGTGCAAAATAAGTTTTGGTAATTTTCATCACAAATTTCGATTTGTGAATTTTTTGAAGTAAATAAAAAATGGACTTCTCATTTAAACAATTTTTAGATGCATGAGTTATTTGAAATTTATAACACAATATTTTTTTAATATTCATAGTAATACTTCTAAGGTTACAAAGGAAATAATAAGAGTAATTATTAGTCTTGAGACTCAGTCCAGCACCGATTTTTTTTTTCGTTTCGGTGTTTAGTGATTTTTTTTTTACAGATTCGGACCGATTTTTCGGTCCAGACCGTGAACTGATTTTTTTGGTCTCACTTTGTAGACCGATTTTTTTCGGTTTCATATATTATGAAAGACAAATTTCTTTATCTAGATAAACTGTAATTAATTTTTAAAAAAAAAATCTTAAAAGTACACAATAAGTTCTAGAACAAATACTGAATACCTATATGAGACGGCGGGATCAAAATTAATCCAAGTTATCTCTTTTTAAACTTCGTATAACGTCATTGTACATGAAAATACATATGATGTCATGTTATAACAATTTATCTGTAAAATTGGGCTAGACTGATTTTTTCGGGACCAAACTCGACCGATTTTTCACATTTTCAATGTAATTTCCCTCTCCCTCCTTAGCCCGAGAGACGCCAGGTAATCCTTAGCATAAAAGAAGAAGAAGAAAAAAAAATACAGTAATAATCAATCGTGCATATTATTTGATAAAACGGGCGTCCTTTAGAGGAAAATATCGTGTCAAAAACTATGGGAAGCGCTCTAAGTCTAGATCTGGGTCAAGACTGACTTTAAACAAAAGGATGGGGACCAATGTAATTTTGTACATAAAATAGGTACTAATCTAGCTGCTTTGATTATGAGCCTTCAAAAGATGGATCTCCAGGATCCCATCACTATTATGTAAATTCTCGTATTGATTGTTATTATATCATAATCAATAGGATATTGAAGACTGTGACTTTAGGAAGTATGTTGTAGAAAGTTCCTGGAGGTATTCACTTGATTTATTTTATCTCTATATATACATGTAGATTCTACGATAGAGCAGAATGATATCGCCAAATCTATATTTCTGATTAATTCTTTAATACTGATATTTAATTACCATTTGGTAGAATCGATTTTCTTATCTATATTATTGGAGTCTTTCCTTCAATATTATTCATTTTTTTTAGTTCTATCACAGCGTTACCTCAGTAACTGAATAATTGTGCTATATATTATTGTAAACTGTCAAAATATATGCCCAGTGTTCAGAACGTCCCTAGAGAAAGAAATAAAAACATAATTAGAATTTGAATTTATGGATCGATAGAAAATTAACAGATGATACTAATATAAGTAGTGTTTATTATTTATTCTAAATAAAAAGTAGTTTATACGGTTCTAGGACAATAGGCCGACAACATTTTTTCTGAAACAAAATTAACGAAATGAAATTTTACCGAATGGCAATTCCGGAGAATTGGGCAAAAAATGATAAAAAATAATTGATATTTATGATTGCATATATTAATTCCATTTAAAATTATATTATGATAAATGGGTCTTGTTGATACACTATACATCAACATATAGTTCAATTAATGAGTGTTCTTTAGCGAAAAAATAAATTTATATTAATTATATTCATTAATGATCATTTTAAACAAACAACTCAGTAGTATATGGTTCGAATGTAGTTCAAATCTACCGCTGACGCATTCCTAAACACCAAGGACACATTCTAATATGCTATAATACACACCAGCCTACAAGTTGTGCAGGGGGTCTGCTGAGGCCCAAAGCAAGGTAAATTTTTCCGCCTCTGTTCCCCTGAGCATTAATAAATTTTTATCATATCGCAAAATACACTCGGCCATTAGGTTTGTACAAATAAAATGCTGGGCCCATGCATTTCTAAGAAGCATAACCTTATAATATAATATAATATGATAAAATACATCCAGCCCATGGGTTGTGTATAAGAGCTGCTGCACTACAAAGTAAGGTAAATTCTTCCTCCAGCACTTCCCTGAACATCAAGGAATCCTTCTAATATCCAAAATATAACACCGCCATCAGGCTGTACAGGAAAAGTCCTGGATCAAAAGTCACATTAAACTGTATCAGTGCTGTGTTTCTGAGTACCAAGGACCTCTTCTAATATGGTACGATACACCCAGTCAACGAGTTGTGCACAACCCATCCCTTAAAATTGGATTTGTATAATATTTCATCATTCAATAAGTTTATGTCCGAATATAATATAAATAGAAACAAAATTGCCCACATAAAAACTATATTGCTTACAGTGATGTTGCTTCAGGACTATATTACCCACAACAATTTGTCTCGCAATGATAATGTACAATAGAATTTTACCACGCAAGGATTTGGTATGCCACCCTTTTAACATAATAATTTCAAAGTGAATCACATCTATGTTGTGCTTATACAATGTTCATTAATCAATATAAAATATTTTTCTGCAAAAGAACATCAAACAATGTACCTATATGAAATATCAGTAATACCTATTTATCGTAATATCGTTTTAAACTAAATTAAAATATGCAATCGTGTATATTAATAAATTTAATATCATTTTTAGGCAAAATGTCCCAAATTGTCCATCGACGAAATGCACGTTCGGCAAATTTTACTTCCTGTGAAATGTCCTTCGGCAAAAATGTTTTCGGCCAAAAGTCCGCTAACGTGTTCTTACACATATATAAATACATAAATTCAATTCAATGATTCCCAATAACATAATTAAATCTCTAGAGGCTCCCTCAGGGAATAAGTGAACAAGTCTGCGCTTATTGTCGTAAGCACAACAAAATATTTACCTCTAACCATGAAAGTAAAACTAAACCTAAGGTCACACAAATGTGACTTCTCGTATTAAAAATATAAGGAAATAACACAAAGAAATTTATTAAGAAAACTCTTAAAAACTACGCAATGAACATATACAATTTTCATATCAGAATATATTGCACCAAAAAAAAACACACAAAATCTATAGTTTAAAACCGTACTTTCTAATCAATACTTATTAAGTACCATAATTCCTGCCCTTCATAAAGATGCATAGCAATTTATTAAAACATTTTTGGTTTCCCCTCTTATTGGTCAGACGAAGTTGCTATTTATATATTATTTGTAAATTGTCTCCTAAATATTTCTTAGGCAAGATGATTTAATTGTATGTAGGATCACAAGGTCTACTTATACCTTAATCAGTGGAACTTTATTTGACCAATAAAAGAAGAAAAATTTCTTTAGTTCATGAATATGCACCAAAAAAAAAATCTTAACAATTTTGTAATTATTCATTATTAGGGTAGGGAGTACTTTATTACTGGAGTGTGAGTTATATTTTAAACGCATATTTTTCAAAAAGTTCTTACAATTTTTTTCAACGATAACTTGCATGATGTATTTAAATTTCACTCTATCAGGCTCAATTTAGTCATTAGTAATAATTATTAGCTACATTTTTCCAATTAGTTTGGTATGTAAAATAAAGTTGAATAATTAAAAAAAAATAATATGCACCAGTAAATCATTTGGTCCAAATTATATATTAAAGATCTCTCTTAAAACGGAACAGTGTTATGTATAGTTTTTTCAAGCATTATGAATAAATGCTATTCGTATTCAAATTTAGAGATTGAATTTTTTTATAGGCTAATGGACACGGAAGTGAAATCAAGGATAAACCTAAAAGGGTCAAATGAACTTCTTTTTTTAATTTCAATCCTGAATTCATTAATGTCAATGCATTCAAACTGACCTTAAAGCAAGAGGACCATTCGACCTTGACTTCCTCATTTCCCCACTTAATAACATTAATTACTTGAGACTATTTTATAAGGATTTTTGTTTCTGGATGATTATTACTATACGTTTGGAAATTTACTTAGCAATAATGAACAATAATTTTTGATATACACTTTTTTTTGGGGGCTTGAAAATAATTTTATTAACTGTTTATAAAAGAAATAGAAGGGAAAAAAATAGATTTTTTTATTTTTTTTCTTCTAATTGTTAATAAAAATTTTTTATTTACTGTGTTAAGTGATCCAATATAATACTATTATCTCCTCAAACTTACCAACAAGGTAATTGATAATGTAAAAAATGATGTAGTTTGACAGTTTATCGTTGAATTTGTATAAAAAGATTTTTGTTTGGTATGTTGGAAATGCTCAACAAAAACCATTTAAGGGTGAAAGTAATTTTGTAATATCAAAGGGTCTTTGCTTTCAGGACTATTTTCTCATATACCCGTTACAATTTTTGGAATAAAAAACCTAAGTATATTCAATTCAACAAATGTATTTTTTTTATCACATTAGCTAAGTCAGACCATATTTGTATAGTTACATATTCTAATCTTTCTTCTTAGAATTTTAAATTGTTGAATTAGTTTTACTTGATTAATGAAGGGGAGTGGACAAACATCATCATCTTTTACTCAAGTTTTATGTTTTTTTGTATTTAAATTAGTATTAATTTTCAAACAAAATACATTGATATCAAGTGTTTTTACGATTAAATGGCAGTTTTAAAAACAATTGTCTTAAATCCCTGCATCAACTACATTTCTGTTTTCAAATAGTAAGTAACTCTTCCTTTCTTTTCCATTATTTATCCAAAAAAATTATATATTATCTATAAAAAGGGTAGTTCTTTTAAATATTTGAAATTTTCTCTAGTCTTATCTCATCCCCAACCAGTTTTAATACAAACACACACTAATGGAGAGTAAGGTCCTGAAAGAATGGCACTCCACCATGTCAGTTGCTCATTGTGCCTCCTTACAACAACCTTTTCTCGTCTTTTTTTAATCAGAAACAAAAATGTTGTGGAATTTTTGTGTATTTTGTGCAATTTAAATGGTAAAATGCACAATGCGTTTTTTTACTAAAGCGGTAGGATGGACTTGATTTGTCCAAAAATTCAAAAAACGGGGCAAACAGGATGGCGAGGATCCACTAACAATGATTTCCTGGAAGCCTGGAGACCCAAAAGTGGTCAAAATTGTCCATACTCCTACTTTATTAATAAAAAAAAAGTGAAGAATCCTGACAAATCGATGAATACAATCGCTGACAGCATTGTAGTAGCTTCCTGTCCAATTCTTTATCGTTTCATTAATAAAAACCTACAGTGCAAAAGCTATATATGTTGCAATGGAGCCCGTCACACATAGCATGGTGCATATCAACAAACATACTAATTAGTAAAATGTAGATGAGTTATTCTACATAATATTAGAAAAAAACTTTATATAACTAATATATAACTCGTTTTACTAATCGAGATTTTTAGACCGACAATGATCTATCAATATGATTTGACATTATGAACAATAACGAAATTGATAGAGTAACTGTTCAAAAACTATAGAAATAAAGTGCACAAAATAATACCTGAAATCAAAGAACAGTAGCCAGTTAAAAAACGTATTTTTTGCGTTTCTTAAAGAAAGTCGGGCAGAACTGGGTTAGTTAGAACAAAGCACACAATTACAATAAAAACTACGATAAAAGTAACATATGCCTATACTACTATAAAAAGCCTATAAAGTAACTCAAATAGCAGCAGAATAAGAACAAAAAAAAACTAATCTGATTTATAAATTTTGAGTTTTTTTACAAATGCAAATAATTTTATACATAACCATCAAATATCTTGCTGAGAATAAAGGGTAAAATCACATTTATTTTTTTATTTCCTTTGGGTCTTTATTTGATAATAAATATTATACCGAATGGTCCATTAAAATCTGAGCACATTGAATTTTAAACTGAAACAAGATATAAATTATTATACAACAATATAATTTAAACAGAATTTATACAGTAAATAGATGTGCGTTGGAACTCTCTTCATCATTAATATAGCCGCCCTTATCGCCAATGATAACTTCTAGGCAGCGGCAAAAGTGTCAATTATCACAGCCTTTTTAACTAATTGCTTATTTTTAGTATATCTAAATATGATATAATTTCAATAACTCAGCCCTCATTAATTATTGAACTAATATATTTTCAGATTTCAATTAACCACCCGGCAATGAACAACATTAGATATTAGGAATTTATATAAAAATAAATTCAATAAATATTCATGGTTACATCTTCTAATTCCGAATAATATACTTAATTTTTCTGAGAAAAATATAAAAGGCAATATAGTTATAAATAGATAACTAACCAATAATTAGAGAAAATGAGTGATTCTTCGGTTTCAAATATTAGACACATATAATATTAACTGCCGTATAAAATTATTCTTAGATTAACTAAATTATTTAGAAATGTAAGTAGCAAAGATTTTTTTCTTTCTTTATTTTTTATAAAATTTGATTGAAATAAAAAATATTTTTACTGACTAAAAAAATGAGTTGTAGTTTTTTTTTCAAATGATCTTTTTCTATTTTTAAGATCTTTTTTTTGAATATATATTTGAATTTTTACAAAACGCTGGTCTGTAGTGCTCCTCTTCTAAAAAATATGTGCAATTACATATCTAAAACAACTAAAAATACTCTAAATGAAAAATCAGTCATTTTTATAACTTTTAATTAAACCAACTGACAGTTGAAATAAAACATCTTGGCAACTTATTTGTATAAATATTTACTTTATATGTACTCATGCATTCATTATGTATATTAACTAAATTTAATCATTTGAATGGATTTATAGTGGTAGATATTAGTGTTGAGACGTCATCTTATATACAGGGTGTCCACGATAAATTGGAACTACTTTAAACTTCATCCTGATCCATAATGTGGATATTTGGGGTTAAATCATACTAATATAAAAGGTTGCGTGAACAATACACTATAACTTCCACCACAATTGTTTTGACAACAAACAATAGTCATCATAGAACAAGCAAGGAGAGACGCCATCTTCGAATTGGCTCGCGCGGGACACAAGTCCTGTACTATCTACAAGCTTTTTAACTACCCCAAGACCACGGTGTACCAAGAACCGTGGAGTGAGCAAGCAGCTGGTCTCCAAGGCTGTGAATGAGGACATCGGATATAGGTCATACGGAATGGCGTGAATAATTCGAGTCCTGACTGAAATTGGTAGAAATAGGTATATATTAAAAAATTATCTACTGGGTGTCCACAATAAATTGGAACTATCTTAAAATTCAAACTGCTTGATAAAAATGGAATTTGGAGTGTATTTGTTAATATGAAAAAGTTAGAAATTATATTAAACAATAAATTTATTCAACATGTCCTCCCTCAGCAGCCACCATCTTCTCCATCCTGCCCCTAAAGGAGTTGCATATCCTGAAGACTTCCGCGGAATCGACAGCATTCCACTCCGTCGTAATGGAACCCTTCAGGGCTGCAATGCTCTTGTGGCGGACCTTGCACACCTCCCTCTCCAATTGTAAATCAATATTTTGATATCACTAAATCAACGGATTTTTCTGACTTAGGGTAAATTCTTCAAATTAATAATAAATATAGGCTCGATCCAAAAAAAAATCAGTCCAAATATTTATTTACTAATAAGTTGTGAGAGTTTCTAAATTTGAAAATTTATTTACAGGATAAACATCCCTCTTGAATACGAACTCTCTTTCTACGAGGATCATTAAAAAAGATTATTTTTTTCTTGAGGCGTTTTGGTTTTCATAAAGTAATGTTTAATAAACACACATAATACTTAATCTTCCATTTTTTGAAAATCACTCCACTTCTTAGATTCAAACGAATTCCAAACAAAAAGAAATAAACCTATTTAGATGAAAGTTGGTGTCTGTTCTTCCAGAGATGCTACTAACTAAACATAACTTCGAAACAAGCCAGTAGTACCATCCCTCGGACTTTGGACGAACTTTTCAAACGCCCCTCGTAATTCCGAAAAATCATTTTTTTTAATGTACATATAATCTTTAAATCTGGAATAATGCAATACTTTTAGCAAAGAACTCTGAATTGATTTGTCATTTCTTAGAATAAGTGTCCATATTTGCATTTAAAAGAGTTTCACGCCTTTTTTTTATACATGCAATCACCTAGAATCATAACAAAAATAGCTTATAACATTATATCTTATGATATTTTTTATCTTTTTTCAAATTTATTAAATAAAAATATTCAAAAGTACAAATTTGAATATTCTGCTTTGAAAAATGCCAAAAATGTGATTGCATTTTTAGATGGGTATTTTTAATTTGGTATGGAATAAAAATTTTCTAATCTTTAAACGCTCAAATTTTCATTGTTAACGAAATGTTAATTTGTAATTTCGAATAGAGTCTAATATTTTGAGTTTAAACAATATTTTTGTAAAGGAGATTTCTACTTAAATCCCAGACACAAATTTCCAAATATTAAAATGTAAATATCTCTATTATTAATAAAGAAATTGGCTTGAAAATTTGGATGGAGTCTGGTATTAAGAGTTCAAAGAAATGTTGTAGAAATGAATCAAATCTGATAAAGTGGATTACTTTTTCTGCTGAACTGATATGATTCCACAGTTTTCAAATCGTAACTATGAAACAAACTTTCCTTTTAAATCTATTAGGTCATTGTGTTTTGTATATGTATTGATTTTGTAATATCATCCATGAAATATTAAATATCTACGTGCCCTGTTTGAAAGAAAGAGTATTTTATGGTCATATATTTACAAATTATAACCCTTTATCAATATTTTAAAATATATAAAAACACTAGGAGGACTCTTGTTGACCAAGAAACTTGTTAACCTCCATACAAAATAAAACATTTCTTATTTGGAAGTATGGTTGACCATTTTAATACCTGTAAATTGCTTTTTTTTTTTAAACAAAAAAAAAAAAAGCCACAAAATTTATGAGACAAATACAATAAACCTACTTTTTTTGATTGTCATACCAAGTCATATAAGAGTCAGAAAAAACATTTTGTTCGAGTATTGTTGCTGTGAAGTTAGTAAAACACATTTTTGCTTCAGGCTCAAAAATGATTAATATGCAATAAAGTATGTGACACACACAAAATAATATCCCATTAATTCATCAAAAAATCTCTTGCAACGTATGCATTAAGATAAGATGTTTCTGTATGATCCAGTAAAACAAAATATAGAGACGGTGTAAAAATGATGATAAATGATTATAAAAATTTAATAAAGAGAAGATGATGTTTCTACATTAACTTACATATATATATATATTTTTTTTTTTGCATTTTCCCCTCTCTGATACATTAAACCTACATTTGCCTATAAACTTGGAAACAAGTTTAATATTTTCCTCCAGCTGTTAGGATATCCGATAAATATTCTATAGAAAGAACGGGCTCTTGCATATTCTATTCCAGTTTTTGAGCAACAAGGGCCGATTTTTTAATTATTGAAAATTAGAGTAAATACGTTATTACTGTTAACTATAAGGAAAACTATCATAATACCGTCCACTGAAACTAAAATATTCCAACATTTAGTCTCATGGCGAATCGTCCTCACTGGATTTCTAGCAAGGCCATTTTGACAGACATAATCATGGACTTTGTTCTTAAGGTTTCTTTTTTGTCCTTACCCAAACTTTATGCAGACTATTCTTTTGGGTTTTTTGTTTAATGCTATACACACTACACAACCGTCCTGCTGATCTTGAGGTAATTTTCAATCTGGGTCCAGTTCTTCTGCAAGATTTTTCTTAATCTTAATGAAATTTTTTTATTTAATCTTATAAAGTTTGATTGTTTATGCTCCCAAGATGGCCGACATCAACAATATGGACTTCAAGTGAAACGTTCTATATATTATATTATTCAATTTGTAATGGATTTAATGAAAATTAAACAGGTTACAAAAATATTGGTTTGTTGGTGCAGACAGAGACCACACCCATCATAATCAATTTAAAAAAAAAATATATATATGTATCTTTATATATTTTTTGAGAAAAAAATTACGTAATAATTTTCTGTTTTAATTTACATTTCAGGGTAAGAATTTTTTGTCAATAAATACCTCCATACTCAGAATTTCTTTCAGAAGGATTATATAATGATTATTTATATATACTCTATATCTTTATTTTACACATAAATATATGTGTAATCAATGTACTCAAGTATTTAGTAATATGCTTAAAATATTTAAGGGGTGTTTATTTAATAATGAATATTACAAACTTTATACTAGTAAAACATTTATTTACTCTATAACATTAATTAACAGTCATATGATATTTTGACAGATCGTGCATATGAAACAAAATCCTCCTATTTTATTCAATATGAAGCACTTAGGTCTATATGAAACGTTTTAACCAGTCTCAAAGTGGTAAAAATACCTTGATACTATTGCCTGGATCAGGTTCGGTATCAGTGGGTATTTGCCCAGGCCATGATCTAGGCCATGATCTTTACTGATACCTTGCATTGTATGTATATCATTAGGTTAACATTGAAATATATACATATAACAAGACCATAAAAATGGAAAAAGGTCGAAATTTTTAATTATAAAAGTGTCATTCTAAAAATATATTTTTTTTTTTTGGAAGAAAACCGTTGTATATCTATACGCCAGGACACATTCAAGCTAAAACAGGTCCTATTGAGCATTGTAACATCAAAACAACGTTCTTGATATAAATTAATCTTTTGAACTTAATGTGGGTAGTGTTAGATTCACGATCATTCCTACAGAAGTTAAAATACAATTCCTAAGTTAATTAGAGTAAATGTAATACTATAATGTTTACTTACAATTAATGAAGTTTTTTCAGTCATTCTTTCCTGAAGAATACTCAAACTCAGTACATGTTTTACATGCCCTCAATATGCGACTATATGTTGTAATCAAGGAAGTTGAGGTCAAGCAAAGAAAGAGATTTAAAGTGCTTCGATCATCAAAAAAGTATTTATATTCATACATTTCTGGTTTATTTTAGCAGTATGAAAAGGGTCAATATTCTTTTCTTTGTCACACAGCATGTCTAAATTTGATTATTGGTTTCGTTTCGCACTTCAAAAATACATTGATATAGTTGAACACTTTTTTTTTGGTAAATGCATAATAATACCAGCTTAATAATTATTATTTAGTATTTTTGGATTTGACTATTACTCGAACTCGAAAAAATAACTAAGTTTCTACGTTTTTATTCAGTAATTCTTTGTAAATGTCGTTGTCATACGTATGGCAGAAGATTTTTTCTTTAGTCAATTGACGTCCAGTTTTTCTCCTTGATTAATTTTACTAAAGCATATTTTAGCTTTTATTAAATGCTGCTATGTATGAAACATATCCAAACTACGCCCATTGGAAAAATATATCTCTAATGTGTTCAATCCAACCCACGACAGCTAAGGAATTAAAAAATAAACCTAAAGTAAAGTAAAACTTCATAATACGAAAAATAAAACTTCATTGGCATTTGCAACTTACTTGAGTACTCCGTATTGTCCCAAAGGATTGAATGTTTTTTTATTTGCCTAGTGTATTAACTTAAACTACACTAGATTCAATATTCAATAATTCAAATTTGAAAGTTCTTACACCAATCTAACACTATTATTTAGGTATTTTTTTTTTACAATTCGTCGTAACATTAAAAATAGTCAGAACTAACATAACACCAGGTAAATATATGTTTTCATTTACATTTTACAATCTCTCATTTCAAAATGAAAAGTACATCTATTAATAAGCTTCTAGAAAAAGTCATAAATGACAGTTTTTTTCAAGACACATTGAACCATTTATAGATTTGAATTTTATTTGGTTGACAATATCATTTATTGTCCAGAGTTGATATGTTTCATAAACACCCGCAGAGTGATGATGTTTTTCAAATCGTACATTTTAAAAGCATTTTGACATTTGAATGGGGAAAAATATAAAGTTTAAATCAATTTCATTTCAAAAATATATTTTGCAATGATTTGATGTGACATTTCCTGAACTCATTTGTTTTGCTCGTCAAATGTTAAATGGATATATTACATTTTTATAGATGGTTCGTCAAAAAAAAAAAAAAAAAGCTTGAAATTGAATTGAGATAATTTTTGTATTCTTCGACAAATTATCATCAATTTCTATAAATAAATTCAATTTTTTATTTCTTTGGAGGGTTCTAAAATTGCACTTTAAGAAAAATTTATCGTTACAATAAAATAATTGGAAAATGATATGTTTTATTTGAAAGGGGCCATATCAGAGACAAATTAAATAAATGTTTTAATTAATATGCTTGGATATCTCAATTTTTTCAGAAATTTAAGTACAATGGATGTAATTGAGCGTAAATTTCTGTGAAATTTTGGTTTGAAACTTTGGGGCGTTTCTGTAAAAAATTGATTGAAAAAAAAATCTTGGCCTTATGGACACATTAACACTTGAAATGATAAAATATTTTTTATAAGACCGAGCATCTCATATTTTTGATAAAACTATATATCCTGCTTTGTTTTGAAGTGAATGCTCGTTAAATAGTATGATGTAAACACGTGCCTAAATAATTGTTTTAGAGACCTCATTTTTTAAGATAGACATCAAAATGTTCAGACAAGAGCCTAATTGATTGATAGTATATTTAATTTCAAGGCTACGTTGTTTGGACTCATGTTTGTAATACTTGTACCGTTATTAATCTTTTGTAGCACTTCTTTTAATTTCTTCAAATAATAATCTTTCACTTTTTTTTAAGATACGTTTTTTAAGTAACCAATTCTCGACATTGATGATTTGGGTTATTAATCCTACTAAAAATATGACAAAAAAAGTATATTCATGTATTTGGAATGCGTCAACTGTTTCTTTTTTTAAAAATTCGGTCTAATCAAGCTTGGATATTGAGTGAAAAATGAGTGCTGTTTATGCTTTTCGTGCATTTTTGAACACATGAGGAGGAAAAAATTCATCAATTAATATAAAAATTCATTAACAGCGTTTATTTTTACCTAATTTTTTATGGTTTCTTCAAAGAAATATTTACTCCAGGGCCAAAGTAAAAACCAAAAGGTCAAAGGACGACCACATATTTAATTTTTGTGTACATTTATGTGGCAACGAAAATACTTTTTTTCAGTATGGGCACTGAAGGTCGTGAATTAATCTTTCACTAACTTTGAAACTTTTATGAAACCCAATGTGAATTTTTCAAAGGGAAGGGAAAATTACATACGTCTTGTTGCAAAATTATAAAGTAACGACATTTTTAGTTTATTAAAAGCGAAATTTTGCAGGGGAAAGCTTATTCTAGATAACAAAATTTGTACAAAAATTGATTGTCATTTCGTCGAAAATATGAAAAACTTGAATGACCACTCACTGGAGAGCAAAACTTCTGCTACCTAATTACTACCTTGATCTAGACCTTTGACCTTGAACTCTCAAAATTGTATTCTCTTTTAATGTGACCATAATAAACAAACAGAGACAAAAAAAAATAACCTCCGTCCAATTTAGGTGTGGAGGTAATCAACTAATTTCTGCATGAACAGAATTATTCCCTGAAATTTGTATTTTAATAAATCATTTGTTTTTATTCATTAAGTAAGACAATACAATAATTCATTTTTCTCATTTCCTTATTTTTCATTTATGTATGCTTTTGAATGTACCTACAACTATTTTTCAAAAAAATAGATGAGGTATTTTATAAGGAGGAAAAAAAACTTCGTGGGTTTTGATTTTTTAAGGTAGTTTTTTAATAGTAATAAATTCAATTACTTCATGAAATATTCATAGTCAATAAATGTACTAATATGTGTAAAGATTATACAAATATGGTCTACATACCTATTTATCAAAATATTGCATCCAAAAATCTAAGCCCTTTTTATAGAGTGGTCATTAAAAAAAATATTTTTTCATTAGTAAATATAGCTTCAAAAAAATGGTTTCTAACCAAAAAGAGTCATATTTTTGTCACTTTCTAAGCCTAAGAACTAACAAAAAATGTCTTCAATAAATAAATAATGAAAAAAACTAATACTACAAGATAGTCACTCGATAGAGTACAAAACCTCCCCCTAAAATCAAATTAATTTATGTATCTCAATTTGTTCCAAAGTAATGGTCGATTTGGCATTTTTTACGTTTTGTGTTATTTTGACCTCTCAAAAATTAAATACCTCTTACTATAACCATATATAATCTTCATACCAAGTTTAATCAAATTCGATTTGTAACTTTGGTCGTAATCTTGGTGACAAATAACCAAACATACCTAACTGAAATTTTACTTTTTTACTTTATTGGTGTATGTAATTATTCAATATATTAAAAAAATTTGAAAGCTGTAAAATCAGCAAGAGCTAATCCATACTAAATCACTCAATAGTCACCACATAAACTCCTCAAAATTCGGAGAAATTGGTGTTCATTCACATTTTGAATAGATACTTCTTTGATCCATTTATATGTGTTTTTAGCGCACTGAAGGACTATTATTTATTCAAATTATATAAATAAACTTTTTAATTTTTGCGAAAGAGTTGAACTTTAAGCTCCCACCTCCAATTTTGCCCAAGCCCTTAATATACAATAAAATAAATACTTAAAGAAGGCCAGTGGGATAAAATGTGTTGATTTTAACCCGTAACTCACATTGTGTCAAATCGACCCAAGCAGCCTTTAAGCGTTTTATTAATCAGAAGTCATTTGATTCTCATAAAGCTGGTTATTTAAATTTTATTTCTTTGTTTATAAGTGGCTTGTTTTGAATATCAATTCTGTTAGAGTCATAAATCAGCTTCAATGATGTACATTAATGTATTATTGGATTTTGTTGAAATAAATAGAAAACGGATATTTTAATGCAAAAAGATTTTTTGTATTTTTAACAAAGTACCTTAGAATGGGAAAAAAGCTCGTGTAAGCAATGTATTATGGAATATTTTGCGAATATCTTCTTTATTAAAACAAATTTAAGTAAAAATGTGTTTACTTGTCTATTTTTAACAACAAGTGCGAGTAGATCAAGCTCAGCACATCATATTAGAGACGAGAATGGGAGTAAAAATATATACCATTAAAGCAAAGGTTGTCTGTATTTTAACTGTTCAATCACTCTTACCAATGCAGGATGCTCCCGCAGGTACATTTATAAAATAATGTAATAAAGAGTATAAAAAAAATCCCCAAATTATTTTGGGAAACCCTAATATAAAGAAATGTCGAGTTTTTTATATTAACCAAAAAAAAGAAAAGAAGTATTTCAAAATGTATCCTGAAAAAAATCTACCTATATTTCTCATTAAGTATATTAAAATAAAATCTGAGCAAAATTGCGATGCGATGTAGCCAAACGATTTGTCTGCCTCATTAAAAAATACACTCTAATTAAATTATATGAAATAATTTCATCTCTTACAATGAGAGGAAGGTAAATTCTTTTTCACAATTGAAAAGAAGTTTATATTGTTTTTTTTTCGGTACAAAAACTATTGTTGTGTCGATTCGGAAATGATCATTTAGTTCATCTTAATTCAAATTGTGAGTCTCAAGTCCAAGTTCCGTAACTAAACCAGGATAGGTACTCAAAATTGTAGGAGGCTCCAGAGTCATGATTTGCATTATTTTTTTTTGAAATTACTAGCTTGAGATTATATTTTTATTGCTGATATAGCTATTTTTTATTAATGCCCAGAATTTGAAAACATATTGTTTAAATATTCATGTGAATTAATATATATATTAACTCTACTGTAATGACAAAATTCGGAATTTAGTAAAGCAAGATATTTTTAGTTTTGCATTTGATTCTTTTAAGCTAACATCAAACATGGACGTATTGTGATTAGAACATCTAAAAAATCTAAAAACAAAAAATAAGATTTTGATGTTGTTTCTTTGGAATTATTGATTTGAATCAAGTTACACGATTTTTATTTGATTGAGTATTACGGTTAAAACATATATTTTGCCATAAATTTTATAATATTTATCTAACTTGCCTCATGGTATGAGTATCCTAGTTACAAATATGCTACCAATAAATAAATATTCTCTATCGGTACTGTGTATTACGCGCATTTATTTTGATGTTTCTCTTCATTTTACAACTCAAATTTAATTATTTCGATATTTTACAAATTTTCAAATCAAATCATGTCCATGAAATATAATTTTTTTGGACATTTTTTAGTTGTTTTGAGGAATAAAATGCAAAGATATAAATTATCCTGCAATACCAAATTCCCGACATTTTTGTCATTACGGTACAGTCTTATGTATGTTTAGTAGTTAGTATTACTAAACATTATTAATAACTATGCAGTTATGTGAGTTGAATTGAATACATACGCCTCTAATGCTTCTTTCTTAGTTAATACGAGATCGTGTTATAATACGCAAATTATTAGCATTATTTAAAAGATATAATCCTCACAATGCATCAACACACACTTGCACAATTGAACACACTGCATTTTCCCTCCTTAAACATTTATATTACAAATATTACAAGGAAGTCGATCCTTTAAAGGAGGTAAATATTTGCTTAATTTCAATACCTTCGGTTTTACAATTGACTGCTTCGCTATACCTATATTAATAATGAGAAGTGTTGTTCAGTATACCGGTAGTGTAGTGTTACCGGGATATTGGTACATCTACAACGGTACTATACTAAAATGATATTATGAAGAACCATTATGTTATAAATATATTAAGTTGTCTTCTTCTACTCCATAACAGAAATATTACAAACGGCCTTGTAAAACAGGGCTGAGACAAGGACAAACGCTGATTCATTGAGGACTGTCACTAAGACTTTTCTTTAAAGCGTGTTGACTAGTTAAAAACTATTATATGGAGGTGAAATATTACGTATTTAGGCGTCCAGAAACAGCTAAACTTTGCTATAATAATATTAATTATAGCCCCCCAAAAAAAAAAAAAAAATGTTATTCTCTGTTTTTCATGAACAGAATCCCCACGTAATTTCTCAATACTTAGACGTTCTTTCCTCAGGAATAAAATAATAATAACAGATAATAAAAATAATTTAATATGATTTGATGAGCCAGGGAGTTACTTTAGCTCTTTCTTAGACCTTATCTGAAATCACATTTATTTGAGTACTTGAAATGTTCCCTTTTAAAACCGACACTGTATTTAAGTGCATGTGAAATGCCAAATATAACATTATTATTGGATGTTTTTAGTGGAAAAGTTGTCGAATTACCGATGCCAATTTTTGTACCGCAACTGATACGGAAATACTACTAACGAGTTATTGTTGTACATACAATGGTTAATGAAAAAAATAGGATTAATAAAAAAACATTGCAAAAGAGGATTTATTAGCAAATTAAAAAAATAAATAAAAATATCAAAGGCATTCAAGTACCCTTGTGCGTGTGTGTGTGTGTGTAGACCGTTTTGCTCATTTTTACGCATGATCTTTAAAGCGTTTAACATTCCAGAGAGTTATGAAAGTATGCATGTTGTTTATGAGTAAATGTTTTTGCATACACAGGTATTTGTCTGCTTTATACTGAAATAATATTTCAAACTTCTTCATTATAAGATTCCTTTAAGTCCAAAGAAATATATATATATTTTTAGACAATGGTCGTTTGTTCCATACTTCTGCATTTTTTTACACCTCCTCGATTAAGCTTGATCATTTGGGTTGAAAGTTCAGCTGCCCACTTCAAAAGAGCGAAATATGACCAAAATAGAATGAAGAAAAAACAACTATGTTCTTGCATATTCCGGCATTATGTAAAACCATACACATATTTTACAAATACAATAATACCTTGAATTAAGAGTAATCTCCGTCAAAGTGAACTTAACCAAAAAACGTTTAATGAATCTAACACCTTTTGTTTTATTTTTGTTAAAAAACTGTTTACCATTCCCATATATCTCTCTGTATCATTTGAATTGAAAACGGACACTTCATGTATTAATCTCTTTGCAAGCCAGATGTCTTTCAATCTGAGGACTTTCAGTACAACTACTTTTTTATCACCCACATAAAAAACAAAACAAAAAAACATTATCCACTCATCATCAATGTTGTTGGGATCATGAATAAAGATCCCTGTATACGTAACTTAGTCAAATAGTTTGATTTAAAACATTATTCGTAGTTTAAACCTCAGAGACATTATACATAGATATGCGATCGACATATGTTATCTTAGAATCAGCTAGATATGTTGCAGTATCACTAATCCATCGATTATATATCTTAAGGATGTGATTGAATCTGGTATAAAAGTCCTCATATATAACAATCTTATCGAAATGGATTCATCATCAATCAATCTCAATCATCGAGGATCCAGTGTTGATAAGAAAATAAATACTTCAATTGAGTAAAAATTAAAAATAATGACAAAGTATTCGTCGGCATAAAGTATACTTAAAATTTTACTAAACTAATTCAAATGATTAACGGAGATGTTTAACTAAATATGTGCAATTTGTAAACATTTGTCTTAGTAGAGAAGGTTTTAAAATTTTGAGACGCTTGTCATAATAATAGGAACGTGATTGAACGGAACGGGAGTAGAATAGTTTGTTATAGCAGTAATTGTAATCTACCTATTGACCTTATCAATACGTAATAGAAGTTCCCAAAATGCAATAAACAATTTTGGCGGGAATTTAAACTAAATTAGGGCTATGGCCTTATTCGATTTGTGTATATTAATTATTCATTCCTTAAAGGGTGTATTAAATTTATGGCTGTATTTTTATCCATGAGAGCAACCTTAGGCATGGCGTTCTGTGTCACACAAGTCGATGTAGAAATGAAAAAATATATCATCAAACTTCTGAACTAGTATGAAATCCCCAATCCCTTCCCACCTCAAATGAAATCCTGTAAGTACATTTAAATGGCTCTTAGGACATTTTTTTTAATGAATTTTTGATAGGAAACCAATACCAATTTCTTTTTTTTTTTACTGGAATTGCTATGAAAATAGCAATGCCAATCCGGATAATTTAAAAAATGCTCAAGAGAAGAACAGCTTTCTTGTAAGGGTTTTTTAATAGATCAGCTACAATTAGCCGAAAGAAATAAACAAGGACATTGACAAGAGCTACTACGATAGCCAACCACAGTTCTACTCTGACTCCAACAAGGGCTTGCAATTATAACTCTGCAAGAAATCCTCAAGGGTACTCTCCGTTTTTATGAACACAAACGAATGGTCAATAGATTTTAAATATAATTGAATGTAGTAGAAAAGGAAGTTCACTACTCAGAAGTTAAATGCTCATGAAAACAGTTTAAAAAAATAAATGTAATTCCTCCAAAATGAAAATCTATTCATAAGTCATTTGTTGATGAACTAACACAATGATTTTTTTAATAGACTCTCTAAGTAATAGCATCAATTTCGACTCTTTTAACAAAGCTATAATTGAAAGAACCGCTTAAACTTATTATATTCCCTGCCCCTCTGTTGAAAACATGAAAAGACATGCAATAAATGAATACAAAAACAATTAGAGGGGTGGAAAATTTGTTTTCCACTATCTTACATTATACATATACGAATCCTTGAGTGACCTACTTATTATTTTTTTCTAAGAAGATCTGTATTATTATTTTACATTGGAAGAAGAAGAAAAATATTTCCATGTTAAAGGGTTTTCTAAGAAAGTACTTGACTGTGATGAACATTCAATATACATATTCATACTACTCAATAAGAAAGATCTTATGGCGTGGAAATCTTGAAAATCATTCTACGAAACGAATTCATAATTTAATTTTGTTAATGTTAAATACCCAAAAATTGAAATAAAAACTCTGTATAAAAAAGTGTGAACACTATTTTACCCTAAAGCCCCTGCGTAGAAATAATTTTCTGGTTTTTTGAAATTTAAATCCTTGTCTAATTTTAAGATTTTTTTTTTTTTAATTCGGTCAAAAACGAAGAGGGGAGAGTGTGTGTGTGGGGGGGGGGGGTATGAGGTTAAGAATCTGAGTTTTTGATTCGAAATTAATATGTTTAAATCTACCAAACCACCCTTTCAGAGTCTGTTCCTATAAGGGCAGCTTTGCCCTTCGAGAACACTTATTCAAAGAGTTGACTATAGATCTCCAAGAATTCAGATGATTTTTTACGTTCTGGACTTATGAAGAAGTTAATTGTGTATCATTTGTGATTTTGAACAATTTACAACTTGCATAGGCAAATTGTACAAGCTACAACTTATAAATGAGATTTATAATTTTAAACAAAGGATTTACAGTACTTAAAAGGAGAATAATGCAATAATTGAATGTCCATGAAAAATAGACATATTTTCATTGATATAATTTTTGATTATTTAAAAAAAAAAAAAAAAAAACTATTAAAATCTAAGTATTCTGTGCCACATTATAAAGTTCAAATGCCCAGAGTTATACACCTTATGTAATTATAATAGATTAAAATGTAATGATAGTATCAATGTAAAGTTGGTAATTAGAATGATCAATGTAAAGTTGGTAATTAGAATGATCAATGTTGTAATTAAATAAGGCAAAGAAATTTGAAACGTATACTCAACATGTACCCATTAGAAACAAATATAATATCGAACTGTAAATAATACTTCCAAAACAGCCAATCTACTCTTGAAATAAGAGGTACAAGCCGATAATTATTAAACTTTATTAGTCGTTTTATAATATTGGATAAATAATTTATTGGTCAAAGAAAATGTATTGAATATATTACTACGATTTGCTAATAAAACTTACATTACATGTAAATGACCTAATTTATATTATTGATTTAATCTACTAATGCAATTGAAAGTCTTAAGCTGATTTGTGTTTTATGTATTTTGATATTTTCTTTGTACTAGATTTCCCACGCAAGTGAAAGATTATTATATAATAAAAAGATGTGTTAAAAGATTTTTTTATAAAAAAAAATATATTTTTTAATTTAAAGTAGTTTTTGCGTATCTTTATAAAAAATGAATAATTTTCTTCATAAATTTAGATTTACAGTTTTTTTTTAAAAAACAGCATTTTTCAACGAGGGAATACGTTTGCAACACTAAAGTTTGGTTTATTAGTAATGGTGTGTCTGTCCTTGATTTGGACCGAGGACTGCAGTCCGGTCCAACTTGTCGGTTCTTAAAAAGGATAAATAGATCCTTCGTAACATCATTGAAAGTGTTTTTTTTTAAATATTCCGTTATATATTTAAATAAATTATATAAGTAAGTAGTTTGTAACGAGTGGGGCAAAAGTCCTACTACCATTTTGATTTATTATCAGAATATATTCTACATTTTATAGATTTACAGAGTTTGGACCCAAGGCTTGCTGTAGTATGTGTAAATCACGGAGAACTTCATTTTTATAGAATCAAGAAAAAACAGCTCAAAAATAATTTGAGATAAGTTTAACTCTTATATTTAGGTATATTTTTTATTCAATTTATCCTCCTGCACAGCCGACGAATAGATTGTCAACTATTGGATACGAAAGCCGTGTCCATGGCGTACCACGCTGTCATGATGGCATCTTGGAGTGATTCCAAAATTTGTGTGAGAGATACAGCAGACATTTTTCTCCAGAGGTTCCAAACTACAAAGTCCCCCTGGACTAAGGTCGGGCAAGAGGAGGGACACATAGAGGCAGGCCAGAAGGGAGTCATATTGTTGGTGTAAATTTTTTGTTTCTTTTTGGTGGTAGGGACTGTAATGGACTTTTTGATGGTATAGTCCGTCCGTATCGAGATACCAACGGCCTCTGCAGCCCTCTCGGTACTGACACTCTCGCAGAGGATATTGTACACATGTTGCCTTTTTGTTGTTACTCCAATATTTTGACCATTAAAGACATGATATAAAAAACAAAACATGTTTATTTTATGTTGCAGCTGTCGTTTTGTTGTATAATGAAAATTCGTAATTAAAAATAACAGGGATGAAATTGTAATTAAATTATACTGCAAGTTTTGGGTCTCCACTCTATATATTTGTCGTCTACCAGTTGCGATCTATGTACAAGTTGTAACTTGTATAGGGTGGTCGTTCAAGTTGCTTCTTCTTTATCTTAATTGGATTTTTGATGACAAAATCTGTCCTTTTAATACTAACTATTCATTGATGCTAAAATAATTACTTTTTCGTTTATAGAAATTACTTGGTTATTACGTAGTTACAACTAATAAAACAGTTGATATTTGAACATTTTAATATGTCACAGAATATGTAATATCAAAAAGTAATTCTAAGTTAAAAAAAGTTACAAATTACACCATAAATATGAGACCATCGATAGAATATTCAACTATTGAATTGTCCTTTTTAGAAGTCAACTGTTAATTCGTCATTTATAATGATTCATCTTGTTTTTGGGTTGCAACTTGTACAATTTGCTTATACAAGTGACAACTTAAAAATAATTTCCACTTGTACACGCCATATAAATAAATTATGATGATACTATTCATGATTCTTTTTTTAAAATGTTGAGATTTTATTGAATCCAAATATTACGATAAACTCTATAAAAAAAATTCTAGAATTATTATGATATATTTTGATCAGGTAATACGTAAATGAACTAATTCTTTCTTCAATAAAGCTTGACTTTGATATGTAAATATACTAAAAGGTGTGTTATTATTAAAACTGTTCCTTTTGGATAATTTTTCAACACTAGAATTGCCAAACGCTTGTGCTACTGAAGATGGATCGGCAATAATTTTGACAGTAACTTATATTGAATTTCTTTTGTATTTACTTAATTCATGTCAATCATTGATATTATCTTATTTTTGTTAATTATAAATTATTGTTGCATTATATTTTGACGTCCCCTCTCGCTTTCAATCTTGAAAGGTTCTCTCATACAACATTATTTGCTAAATGTCATCATCAATTATGTATTTTACCCTGTAGCTTTATCATAAACCAATCTCTACCATTAATGATCCATTGATTAAAATAATTATAAATACTTCAATTAAGTATAAATTAATAATAATCGCAAAGTACAGTAGTGCATGAAAGATATTTAGTGTTTTACTTAACTAATTTAGTTTCTAAATTTTAGCACTTCACTCTAACATTACTGAAAATGATGCTTTACCGGGAGGGTTTTAAAATTTGTAACTCTTATCAAGGATCAATAAGAGAGATGGCACCAATTTTAAGTCCCATGTGGCCCCGATTATAAAAATAATAATTTCTTGCTTATGACCTTTTACTGTTGGAAACGTATTGTCTAATTGGAATAGGTACTTACATAAATTTTCTTTTTTTAGACTATACACAAATGCCATCGGTAAACAGGGATATACAAAACAAAACAAAAGCTCAAATATTACAACATAATAATATTCGTTACAAAAATTGTTCATAAAATAATTTAGACAGAAAACAAGTATATAATATTTTGTAATATTTACTAATTTTGTAGTGTCAATTTTCCCTTGGATTCTCATCGAATATAAAACATACTGGTTTTTTTTCTAAAATAGCATTGATCCTCCAATTCATTTAAAACGGGTAAAAAGTTAAATTTAATGAGTTTACATCATTGGTATTCTCGAGCAAAAACTTTTACTGTCATATATTCATTATTTAATATACAACAATCTTAGAAACAATTGACTGTTGTTTCTAATATTCTGCGAAAATATCTCCCTTTGCTTGTTTCTATAAAGTTTGGTTCCCACTTCAAGAGTCCCAGTAACTTTTCTATATATGAATAATTTCTCTGCAGACGTTTACAATTTTTTTAAAGTATTGCTCTATTGCTAATAAGAGGTATATGGAAAAAGTCATTCCTTGCTTTTAACAACATTAGCAAAAACTGCCAGTCAGCTATTTATAATAAATTCTCAATTTCCAACCAGAAACTCGAAAATATCGATTTAAAATTTAATCGAAAATCTTGATTTACCATTAAAACAAAAAATTTCGATTCTGACTAATTTCAAATATTAAAAATAACACTTTTTGTTCTTAAAAATGGACCAAGTTCTAATTTAAAGAAATCAAAAGTTCTGGCAACGCATCAACATAATAAACGTTATTTAGTTAAGTACATACTTATTTTATGATACAAGGTTACCATATATTTATGTGTGTATGTATTCCTCAATAACTTTTATTCATATGCATGATTTAATACTATAAAAGGACATCAAACTGTATTTACATATATTTGAGTATGATGTAATAATGACCTTCTGACCATATTATTGGGAGAAAAAAATCATATAACTAATAATTATAATATTTGCGCCCCATTTATCTAGTAACTTTCATAAATAATTTACACAGAAATGTGATACTATTTATATTTTCCTGTAAACAAACTTTGTAGAAAATTGACTGAGTAAATACACTTTAGTTATTTGATCGGATAAGAGCAAAAACTATGAAGATAAAATAACTGAAAATAAACCCATGAGTATAAAAACAAACATAGAGCAAAAAAAATTAAGAGAAATAATTATTTGAAACTGCAACGTATGTAGAAAAAGTTTTAGAGTCGTAAGTAGTGTTAGATGGTCCTACGACTGATTTACAAATCAATCTTCTCCCTCTTTTAAAATCTTTTTTATTAGTCCGATCTTTTTCACCATTCCATGGTCCTAAGATCTGATTATTTGGTCTTTCAGTTCTAAAAGGCTGATAAGGGCCGGTCATAGAACTGAAAAACTTGATAAAGACCGGACTTAGAAGACTGCAGTCTTTTTAGTTTTTTATACCGGTCTAAATCTACTTCTTAGGGTTTTTTTTATTCAATTCAACAGGATTTTATACGATTTCGGAGTTGATTTATTATACAAAAACTGTGTATGCTTAAAAAATTATGACATTCATGGGCGTAGTCCTCTCTAAATCAAAAATTATTCGGGTAAATTATTCAACAAAGCAAAATATTTTTGAAATCTTTTCAAAAAAATTATAAAAACTAAGCCCCCACCCCCTCAAATATATATATAATCCTGCGGACGCCCTGACTCATGACAAGTTGGTCGCATAATCCCAAACGATTTACTGTCGTATGTAATATTTCGAGTTCCCCGTAGAAGATATTGGTACTCCTTGTAGTTCAGTTGATGTTATTATTTTAAAGCGTGAAAACTTTGTCTCTTTTCTAATGTTAAAAAAGGCAAATTATTTGTCCATAGTACTTGTTACAATATATATATCTCCTTTACGCATCACCATACATATTAAATACTTTTTATTATTATATTTTAGATATCTGATCATTCATAATCTAAAATATTATTGGAAGAAAATAATAATATATTTGAGGATCAATAGTTAATAAATTGATAAGTTATAGAGTTATGGATTTCAAATATATTTATAAATAGAATGTAAGATATTTGTATTGACTATTTTTTTAATTAGATGTTAAAATACTTATTCTGTTGGTGGCACAACTGAGACCTGTGACGTATAAATGAGTATCATAGTCACTTCATTTGTTTATTTTTAGAATCTATTAGAACATTTGTCAATGAATCATGTATAATGCATTACATAAATGTATATATTATGTATGATCAAAAGTTAAGTGCAAAGTAATATCTGCTTACATATGTAATTGAACCATGATGATCACAAAAAGAATAAAGCAAAATGGCGTACTCCCACAAAGAAATTACTGTTGTATTTTTATTTATTTAATACAAGTTTTTGGGGTCAACAATTTTCCACCTACCCAAAAACGACAACTCTCTACTTAACCATCCATTATCTTGCCTCTTCAATATTTATTTTGATTATAAGTAAACTTATAAACAGAATTGTAAATAATGTGACCTAAAACGAGTTAAATACTTTTTGTAATTGTAACCTGAACTTTTTTTTTTAAACTGATATTTTTATTAAATGTCTTCCAAGACCGGGCTGTGTCGTGGCATAGTTCTAGTATACTACTCTATGCTTCCTTAGCGTTATTTGCTTTAATGGCCGGCAAACTGGTTGGGACCCTAAGAAAAAGAAATAAAAAAAAAGGGTGTTTGAAGAAGATGAAGGAGTAAATGAGTGACAAAAAGACAGATAAACAGAGAGAGAGACAGAGAGACTGTATTTCCTTCCAATAAGTAAAAGGATTAACGTTTAATTTGTATAATTCGATGAAATACTGGATCCCTTTTCCGTAACATAAAAGTAGAAACTATTTAAAAAAAAAAGTGTGTCGGAAGCGCCAATCAAAAACATGGCTTTCGTTTGCACTTCCAAGATGGTGATCTAAGTAGTAGTGATGTTACTCATAGTTTTGAGTAGTTTATTTAAATTTTGCCTTCAATTTTTCAAACCTTTTCTTGTTTTGTTTTTTTCAGGAGTTACATATGATGCATAAAAATGACGGCTAATTCATGTCTGAAGGATTTCCGGCATACTAGCATACCGATTTTCGGCAGTAAGGCAGGTAGTTTTTGGCCGAAAACAGCCGGTAAAAGACCAATGAAACGACGTAGCTCAATGAACAACACGCCTTGGAGAAATTATGGTGTTATACATACTTTACCGTTCACTTATACTTAGTCAGTGTAACTCCAGTGGACCAATCAAAGGAACATTAAAAAAAATCCCATGTCGTACTGGTTGCTGGGTTGAAATAAAAAGTAGATCTCAGATTTTATTTTTATTTTTCTTTCATAATTGAGGAGGGGACGTCTCATTTTCAGTGCGTGTGTCCATGAATGACAGAAAGTAACACTGATAATTTTTTGGGGAGTAATATGGGTAAGTCCATGTTGGACTCGAAGAAAAATTGATTGTCGACATCAGATTAATTCCTACCTATATGCTTGCCTAATATTATATAGTTAGATTTGTATTTATTCCTTTCCTCTCATACCTTATTTTAGCTAGTCTAATAAAAGGTCAAGACAGCTAAGCTGCTCTCCTTCCCAGGATTCTTGAAATTGTCAAGGGTACCACGTTGTTTTTTTTTCTAATATACCACCAGATCATATCTTTTACAACTCTATTTATTATTTCCTTAGAGAGAAACAGTGCAATTAAGTTGATGGAATTATGTCTGACTTTGATTACATGTGACATAATACACTATACAAACGTATTATCGTCAATCTGCCCAATTATAAACTCAATCAAGGAAGTAAGTATCAAAGACATGATATATATATATAAAAAAACAACATTCGTAGTTCTTTTTTATTGTTGTTACAATCATTAGATGAATAAATGGTTATAACCTTTATAAAGGTCAATGATGTCGGATGTTGATTGTAAAAAAATATATGAATCAATAGCAATTAAAGTTGTTTTTTTAAGCCATACAAAGTTTCAGTTTATCCAATAAAAAGAAAAATGTTTTTATCGAAAAAAATATGACGTAAAAATGTCTGGAGTTTTTTGAGCCAAACGATTTTTACATATCAAGAAAATAGGGGACAGTTGAAACAGCCTCTTTTTCAACCATAAAAAAAAGTAATTACATCAAAATGGATATTATAATTGCATAATCTAATACAAACAATTATAATTTTTTTTCTTGCCCTTCATTTGTGGCATTCTTTTAATTTAAAAATATAACATAACAATATACAAAAAATAACTTTGGTAGACATTCATATACAAACAAAACAAAAGTTCTGTAGTTACGACATACTAACACTCTACACAAATCGTTCATAAAATACCACTTAATACTCAATCAAATCCAAATATAATGTTGGGCAATATTTACTAAACTGTTATTGTATATTTTCCATTGTATTCTCATCGTATATAAAACATACTGGGTTTTTGCAAAAAATAGCAATGATCTTCCCATTATTTGTGACATTAAAAAAGGAGAAAAAAACCATCCTTATCGAGTTTACATCCGAGGTATTTCCTAGCAAAATTTTATCTTACAATATAGAACAATCCTAGAAACTACATTCTGTTGTTTCTAATATTCAGCATAAAAGGCAATCCCCTTGCTTGTCTCCATAAAGTTTGGCTCCTCCTTCAGGAGTTCAAGTAAGTTTTCTATATATGCACCATTTCTCTGGAAATGTTATCAAAAAATTCTTAAAAGTATTTAACCTTCCACATAACTTTTGATTCTCCACCCTTTTCTATAGTCCTTAAAAGAGTCCAAAGTTGAAGTTTGAAAGCATTTTCTAAATAAAGACACTGACACTATCCTCATTTTAAAAAGAACAATTTATTTATATCAACTTTTTTTGATAAATTTAATAAAAATTGGTTTTGAAGGAAAAAATAATTTTTTGAGGTTTTTTTTTGCAAATATTGCGGTCAGTTTTTAGATTGTTACAAATTATAATATATTTAATTTGAATTATTCATTATTTTGATATCAGTTGATTTAATTTTATCAAAATTCAAAAAATAAACCATGTTAAGAAATTTACAATATTGTAACTATTATTGTATGAATCCTTATTTAGGACTGAAGAATGCAGTCCCATCCTGTTTAGTCTCGGTCTGGTCCAGTTCAGTCCCAAAATGGATAAAGTTCTGTCATTTATCAGTTCTAGTACCTATAGTCCGAAGTAAAGCACTCAAGGGAAAGGGTAGATACTCAGTAGAAGAAGAACGGGTTTTTTCTTCTCTTTGCTGATTGTCTTAAAATTGTCAGCTGTCATAACGTCTATTTTAAAGGCCTTGAAAGTAAATTATGCACTACCTTCTGGGCTTAATTTGATTATTAGTTATAATTAGCTAATACTTATTAATTGCATTATATTTTTCAGTGAAATGTAATAATAGATCAACTTTGAGTAAAAAGACTCCGTGCTTATCGGCCAAAAATTTACTACCATGGAAAAGTTATTTAGCCGTATTCGCTACAAGAGTCCCGCTCCAACATCATTTGAGGCTCAAAATAATCTTAGAATAATTGCTTCAAGTTAGTCCATGAAGGAAAGGGATCTTCCAATTATCAATATGATTATGGCAAATCTGAATATCCTATCGATTTCTTAGATGATTTAAAAGAAGAAAAAATAAGGGAGACGAAGTGGATAATTCATCTTTTCTTCAAGAACTAACTCCTCAGATTCATGAAGATACTGTGTTGTCTGATCAAAAAAATGATATCTTATTGCTGGCTATATCTTAAACCAAATAAAGAAATTGTTTGGACTGTTTTAATTTTTTTTTTTTTACTAGTGATATTAATCCATATTCAAAACTCACTATTTTAAAAGATTTTAAAAGACTGCTGTATCAAGGAAGTCTTCCTAAATATATTCATTACATCCAAGTAGCGATTTTACAACCTTATTAAAACTCAAAAATTCGTATTTAGATGCACACAAAAATTTATTGAAAACTAAGAACAGAGAAAGGAGGAATGAACAACAATGTTGGACCAGTAAGAGTTCAAGTATTTTTAAAATTGTGCAACACATGTCTTGATTGTTGGCCAATTTTAATTATAATTAATTATTAAAATGTATTATTTCCTAATAATATTCTTAAGTTTATAGTGTAAAATTCACTTATTTAAAAAATAAATTCGGTTGATTTTGAACTTTATATATATATTAAAAAATTAAGTTTTTTATTGAATTCTTTGATAAAGATAATAAAACAAAATATTAACAAATATTTAATAAAATATAAGTATTTTAAATCATGAATCATGACAGACTAACAAGTATATATGAGTCAGGGAAATAGCTATAGATGAATACCTTATTTATTTCTCTTATATTTTTGTTGTTGTTGTAGATTTATGTCTGTCTGCTCTTCCCTTGAGTCATTTAGTGCGAGGAACAACAGTCTTCAGAACTGGTCTTAAGACTCAACTGGACTCGACCACATAAGTAAGGACACAAAACTAGTTGAAACTCTTAATATAAGGGTGTCAGTCGCGAAAAGTTTTGCAAATTTCCTCATTTTGTTTATTCTTCACTATTATTATAAATATTCAAGCTTCACAACAAGAATATTTCTTAGACAGGACAAATACTTGAAGAAGTTTGGGAGATTAATTTTTTGCAAATTATAATATACATCTTGTAATGTAAAAATAAATAAGTCCTAATTGAACTTCTTATCTGGTTATTTATTCATCAAAAAATATTATTCAGTCCAATTTTCTACATCAAGTATGATTTTCAAATAAATGCAATTGTTCCTGACAACGGTTTCGTATTTATTTTTTTACCTCTCATGGCTACATGAAGATAATTCAATAAAACTGTATGAAAAGCTAGGCTGCTTCAAATTAACAGCGTTACATTGTATATCGGGTATGGTATTTTTTTATTTTGAACTAAAATATAATTTTTAATTTTTATTCTCTCAACCTTTCAATCATTTTTAAAAATGAAAATATATTTATTCACCAAAAATTGTAACATTTGAGTATCCCTCAGTGGTAGCTCTTATATCATAGACTTTTGACTAATATATTAAATTTCTCAATATTTGCTGACCTGTTTATTTTTAGGAATAAAGTAAAATTCCGAGACTACAGAGAAAGTTGCATCAAATAATGGATTCTTTTTTTTGGAAAAGTACTTAGTAATGAAATAAATATTTAAGTATATAATTGATGTTAAAAACTACTGCACCAGTCAAAGGTATTGGTACTTATTTATGCTTGCAGACAAAGTTGGTATTCTAAGCTTATATTTTTTTAGAAAGAATTGATTTTTTGCCTAATTTCTTAATGTACGACATAACGCGAGGGAACCTATAACTCTAATTATTAAATGTAAATGGTCTATATGTGTGTGTGTGTCCCAGAATCCAGGCTAAACCCACTAATAGATTTTGCTGAAGTTTTTTTATATAGGTTTTTAATATTCAAGAAATGGTTCTGGTAATATTTTTTTTGCCTTCAAGGCCATGGGGACTTAAAATTGTATTTTAATTTTAGTATTATTACTTTATATTAAACAAATAATAAAGACTTTAAAATTCTAAAAACTATTCTCACTGCCTTTATGCATGTATATTTGTAAACTTTTGTTAAAGTGGGCTTATAAAGTTTAAAGAGAAAAAAGAAGAGAGAATAAGACAAAGGATTTTTGACAATGATATAAAAGTTGAGTGAACGACAGTTCAACTTGAATATTTTTTCTTCTCTAAACCTTATAATCTCCTTTAAAATAAAGTGTGTAAAGATCCATAGCAGTGATAATAATTCTTAGAATTTTACGGTCTTTATTTTATATGAATCAGAAGAGCTCAGAAGTATTTTTAATTTCTTAATGTCCCGGCAACACCGAGCACAAACACACAGTCGAAAAAAGGGTTACAATTGTTCCCAGTCTCCTTCTACTTTTATTTCTTTAAATATACAGAATTCAGGGGTGTCTGCAGAGGTTGGGCAGGATTGGTTGTAGTCCCCCCCCAATTATAGAATTTTTGCTTTTTACTAGAAAATGTAATATCTGATTTTTTTTTTCAAAAAAAAAATAATGTTTGAAATTTAATTTTTCAAATTTTTTTGCTAAAAGTTTAATTTTCCGTGAACAGATTTGGTTTTTTGAAATGTTCCCAGGAAAGTTTAATATTTGAAACTTTTTTCCTAAAAAATTACTTTTTTGTAAAACGCTGTGGATTTATGATAATTTTTTTTGAAAAAAAAAATAAGCCCCTCCAAAAAATATAATTCTTTTGGCGCACCTGGAATTACATCATAAATACTCATTTATACACTTTTTCATAGGTTCAATCCCCTCTTATTGGATTATTTTTTTACTTTCAAATCTATAGTTAGATAATGACTGGTCAAAGACCTCAAAGAAACTCCCTCTTTTTTTTTTAAAGACTGTCATAACAGCATTTATGTACAATGAAATGGGGAGATCTATGTCTTTAAATCAATACCCAAGACACGGATGAATTATAATTTATTTGACTTTGTCATGAAATAAATCCATTTATTAATTAAATTAAATATTCTAGTTATAAGAAAATATAGAGTGGGCATATAATGACACTTCTTCGAAAACAAGACAACATCAAGTATAAAAATATCAAACACGAAATAATATTGATAAAATTATCAGCTATTGATAACCTTTAATTGGGTGTAGAGTCCAGTTTCAATTTTATAGGGAAATAAGTATCTAGTGAATCTGATGTGATATTACAGCCCCAATTACATTCAGATAGTCGGAAATAAGAATTTGAAGAAAAAATTGATTTCTTAAGGAGTAGAGAGTGATAATATTAATGTATTAATAATAGGGAAGAATCTAATTGGCTGAGGAAGAGAAGACGCGAACAGAAGCGGAAGGCTCTCAACTTTCCCGAGTTGTTAGGTTAATTAGCACTTTGAAGAGTCACGAAAGTAGATGGAAGGTCTCATTGTGAATTTTTCTCCGATGGAGTATTTGGAGGAGAGGATTCTTTCCGAGTCCATCTGTTGACTGAGAGAGGAGGCCAGTGGAGATCATATCTAATTATATAAGGCATTACGATTTTTTCTTATATCCACCATGATCATTGCAGTAGAATTAATATCAGGAATATTTTGCACGGGAGTCGTAGTGTGAATATTCGTACTGGCGTTTTTCTTCTTGCACATCGATGAACTCGGATGGGAGTGAATTCAATGTATAATTGAATTATTTATGAATAAATAATTATAGTCCTTATTCAAACTTAATTATTTGTTACCAAATAATAGGTCTTAATATTATATTATCATTTGATTTTGTGATGATTTTATCTATTCTATTTATGTGAATAATTTTAGAGGTAGGATTATACAATCATAGTAATTTGTACTGTAACATTACAAAAATAGTAAATTAGCAATAACTAAAAAATAAACAAAACTATTATCAATAATGTAATTTATATTAAGTTTCTTATTTAAAAGATATGTACTAATTAACCGATTAACTCGGTCTGAGATCTCTTTCGTCCGTCAATGTATTCTTCGCTTCACTTCGCGTCTTCTCTTCCTCAGGCAATTATATTCTTCCTTTCACTTTGGCCTTCTATGATTGCCGTACTAAATTTATTTCCTTATTATGAGAAAGTTGCAAGAGTTGAGTTTCAACTACCGCTGTCTTCCATTTGGGGATAGATAGAGAAAGTATGATGCGTAGATCAACTTATACATGATATCCAAATACCGTAAGGGCAAAAGTTTGGCTTGATATGTGTTATTCGAACTCTGCTCTGTGGAAAACGTCTATGGAACGTTGCTGACTTTAAATGTGACCGTACAGACACCGATGCTGATGAACGCTCTGGTCGCCCCAATTCTTCAGTTGCCCCCGAAAACATACAAAAAAGTACACAAAATGGTTTTTTCCGATCATAAAATGAAGGTGCACGAGATGGCTGACATTCTAAGCATATCAAATGGGAGTGTGTTTATATTTTGTATGAAAAACGGTATATAAAAAGATAATCTCAAAGTTGATACCGCGTTTGCTTACAGTGGACCAAAAACTGCAACGTGCCAAGGACTCGTAGCATTGTTTGGAGCTGTTTAGCTACAATAAAATAGAGTTCTTGCGTCGTTGTGTTACAATGGACGGAACATTTTATACAAAAAGAATTGTAGCATCCTTGAAGGAGAGGATGTTGATGAATAAAGTGGAATTTTGCTAAAATATTGAGTTCAACGTAGTTTACCTCAGAACTTACTGAACGATGTATTACTCTCAAAAAAATTAAATATGCATTTCCCTTGGACATATTTTAGATTATGGAGTCGCAAGTGTATAATATGAAAGTGGTAAAAAAGTGGTCAATTTGTTCACTGATGCTTACAATATCATTCTCCCACTCTACAACTACTATGGGAAACTAGAGTTTTATTTTGATAAAATATAAATTTTAATGTTTAGGCGTCAAAATACCAAAAGGAAGTAATTGTTCTAGGATTAGAATGGATTTAAGCAAAGGTTAAATTCCATTTATTTTCCATTCCTTAGGTATTATCAACTTGAATGATTAATCCTAATGCAAAATTTTAAGACTGGGCTATATGTTCTTTTTTTAGTGCTACGATATTATTGAACCATATCACGATATATCTATGTATATTTCGATATTTTTGCCTTTGTCTTGAATTAATACTTTAATCCATACATGCACACAAGTATGACGACCCTGTTCATACTACATACATTAATAGATGATGCTATTAAACTATCATGCAAAAAAAACAACAGCAACAACAAGTTTAAAAAAAAATAATTAAACCAAATACATGAAAATGAATACTAAAAGTACCAAACACATTGCTATTATTTGTCTTTTTTCGTATTGAAAGACACAGGGGTGCATTGTCACCTCTTGAATTTGAACAAATTTGTTACACTGACAAAAATTTCATCAATTTTTTTCAAGAAAAATAAGGAATTTACTATTATGGCTTAGAAAATATGATATAGAAATATCACTTATATCTATTTTTATAATTATAGGATATTTATAAGCTATAACTCTGACATAAAATAGGCAAAATCAAATTTGCAGTTGGGTGGATGCCCTTTTTTGTATTTTGGAATAATGTTTTGATGGTATTTTTTGGACAAATGTTATTTTTGAATCAAAGTAAAATAAAAGCACTTGCTTTTGGAAGTATTTTGAAACAAACATTTTTAAAAATCACTTGAATCTGAGCGGAGTTCTTTAGTTCTTGGATACTTTGATAAGGGCCAAAATTTGAAGGACTCACAAAAGGGGATCTTGCTCGGATAGGTCTAAAATTTCAGACATTGTGTTTTTTTTTTTTTTCGGGGAGGTATTCACCTTCACAAAAAATTATCAAAATCGGTGATGACCATCTTATAAACTTCTTATGAGTGTGTACATTTGGAATGGAGTGTATCAGTTATGATAACCCATCTTTAGACAACTATTTATATCGTACATACTAAAATTAAATGTTTAAAAGTTAATTATATTAAGTAAGCCAAATTTTATCATTCTTGTTACAAGTTCTAAAGCTTTGTGATGTTATATCTATATGAATAATAAATCAAATGTTCCTTCTGTGATGTATCTTTTGATTTTTTAAAATAATGTATGGGAAGTTGGTAATAAAAAATTACTAATGCAGAACAAAGTCTTATTATAGTCAATCCTCCAAATATTTCTAAAATTATCCCTTGAAACCCAATATCCGATTAATAAAAGTACTAAGAGTGTGAAAAAAAAAAGTTTATTCAGGGTCTACAAGCAAATTTTCACAATTATTAGCTAATAGTTCTTACTATGATTTCTAATGTAGGTGACGTCATGTGAGTACCGCCATATGTACTATTTTAAATTATATATATTAATATTATTTATAAGTAAGGATAAATTAAAAAAACAAACAAAAAATAAATAGCTTAAAAACGAGGGTAGGACGTAACCGGTATGAAAGCAATGAATATGGATACATGACGTCACAAAACATCTTATTTTAATTTTAAAAGGTCTGCTTTTCTAATCAATTACTGATTTTTTTACCAATTAATATGAGAATACATATATGCACACATCAGGAAACAAAACTTAACAATAAAAGTCGATTTGTTTGATATTCTCTTCAAAGTTTATTAAATACCTATCTTTTTTATGCTTCGTTCAATTATTGCTACCAAAGTTGTTATTGCTACAGTTGCCACTCCAATTAATTATCTTAATATAAATTTAACTATCATTCTGTTCTTGATTCATTATCATCCAAGAAGAAAAAAAACAACACTTAGTACGCACTGAAGCTCAGCATGTGCTATGCTGTTATAAGTGAAAGATGTGAAAACCTTTTAGGGAGGCAATATTGCTTGAATAATAGTAACTAATTCGATATAAATTGAAGAATATAATTTTTTTTATTTGAAAACTTGTTAATTTGATGATGTGGTATGAAAGACTTTGAAATTTTTTATATTAGCTATTTTTGATGATTTTTATATATCATAGGTGTAGTCAGAAGAAATGAATTATTTATTCAATAGATGGCTTTAGTACTCTGCATTTAACGTTGTATAAGTGCAATTGGTTTATGCTACATAGTGTTACAAGATAAGCCTTTGTATGAAAAAAAACTTTCAAAAAAGTTTTTATTTTTTTTAGTCAGGTTTGTTTGAGTGTGCGTCAAAAATGGACACCAGCAAAGTCAAAATACGTCTTATTTTACTAATTCTCTTTCATAAAGAAGAAAATGTAAATATTGTTGATGGTCTTAATACTGTAATAGCCAATCATGCAATTTTGGTTTTGTAACTTCCGTTTCGGTAATTTTGATGTCTACGATCTTATAGGCCACTTATCGAAAATATGGATAAAATAATGGAAATTGTAGAGTCTGACCGCCATGTAAGCAAAAGGAGATATTGGAGATTCATTGATTTTTTTTTAACACATTAAAAATAACGGGTTTATTTTCCCTACACCAAATAAATTAAAGGATTCTATAGAAAATTTCAAATTTGAAAGAAATTACCATCAAATTACAAATAAAAAGTTGTCCTATTTACGTGCCTTATAGAACCACCCGGAATCAAATTATATTGTAAGCAAACTTATATGTGTTTACATAGTTAAGTAAATGTTAAAAAAAAAAAAGAGTTAAATCTGATAAACTTCGAACTGCTTTGTACGTATAAATGGTTCCTACTTCCTATTGTTTCTTTTGAAAGTGCAAGAAAATAAAACAACAACTAAATTAACAAATAGGGATATGCAAAAATATGTTTGTAAGTATAATATTAATATTTCAACTTATGTGTAATTTAAGACCTAACATTCACCTTGACGATATTACACAAAACTTCTTTTTAATTTGTTTTATGTTAATTTACAAAGGTATATAGGAATATCAATGAAGAAAAGGCTCTTGTAAATCGTTGTTGTACTTTTTTAGAGTCCAACCACTATTATGCCATAAAATTCATCGGGAAAATGCTAAAGTTTGCTGAATCTTTTGTTGTAATAGAAAAATACATTTACCGTTTTTATTTGGTACTAGAGGAAGTACCAAAACTTATTCGGATTTTTTAAGATTGAAGAAATTAATAAAACTTTCAGTCCTATTTTGAGGACATAAAATAACTCCAATCAATTATCAACAGACACAAAAATAGCTTAAAATATTCACAGCTATGTTTTTTTTATAATAAAATGGATGACTTTTATTAATAAAAACACTTTGGTCTGAAACACCCTCTGTGGGCTTGTTTGGATTTGTAAAAGAGGTTTTATTGATTTATGACTAGCTACTTTTTTAATAAAAAAATTTTTTTAATAATATTTAGGTTCATTTCTAAAAAAATAAAAAGCTCAAAAACATATACAGGTATATTACTATTTTAAGAACTTATAACAAAAAAATGACAATTTATAATTAAACTGGGTTACCAAGGCCACAGTTGTATTCACGAAATAAGTTTCCGGTTGATCGGTATACCCGTTTGCTATTTTTCTCGAAATAACAAAGCTTGTAACGGAAGGTTCTTATTAATATAGACTTACCGGTACTTTAGTTGTACCGGAGCAAAAGCTTCGTATATTTTTTTAATTCCACCCGAATATTAATCCATGATTCAATACAAATTTAGAACTAAATTTTTTTACATTTCAAACTTACAACAGTCACATCCTACTAGTATTTTTTACTTAAAAGGTAAAAATTTGAAAGGAAATATTGGAAAAAATATTAATCATCACTTGTCAGAAAATTATGTCAAGCACTAAAAATATCTGCAAAAATGCATTCTTTTTATTTACATGTATAAAGTGACGTAGTTTAATATTTTTTTAATATTTTAGATAAAGTTATATTACTTGTGCCATGAAGGAATTAAGTTGAATATCTAGGAATGATTTTTTTTATTTACCTAATTATATTAATTTATTCAAAGAAGAGTAAAAATTTACAAATAAAACAATTTGAACTAGAATTGACACTCGGTACTTTATTATGTACATTACAAAATGACAACAATTCATGTGATGCATTTCAATATATTCAAAAGTTATGGTCGATTATGCATTTTCATCATTTTTTGTGGCCTTGAAATTTGACTTTGACCTCTTAAAATAAAATGGCCTTTTTACTAAAAGGATAACAAATTATATCAAGTTGAAATCCAAACCTTGTGTTTGTAAAAAAATATTTTAAAATATAGAAGTATTTTCTCAATGTCTTATATTCATAGAAGTATTTTCAGCATTTTAATTGATTTGTTTGTTTAGCTCTTAGATACACCCCACTTCACCGGAACTCAATCTTGTATCAGCCGGTAGAGATTCATCTAAGAGTTTCTTGCTTTATTATTATAAAATAAATCATAATTACACAACATATTAAAAATCCTCAAAAGATATTAATTGATATTGTCTTTTCTACAGACTCCATGGAAAGTTTGATCATTTCCTGCGTTGTACGGCCACAATCATAGATAAGACGAAATGGTACTTTCTCATCTTCTTCACAGAGTTGATAGATTAGGCTCAGTGTTTTACCCATTTTAAAAAGATGTCTATTAAGTTGTATGAGCCCAATAACCATACCGACTATACTTGAGATTTGATTTTTCTCGTATTTGTAAACTTTTGTTCCGATGTATGGCTCGACGATAAACTGCTTAGATAGGCACCAGCTATCCAACTGTTGCCAGACAGTCCGCCACTTATTCAAAGTATCTTTTATGAGAGATTTCTTAGCCTGGGGGACAGAGTCTGGTGTACTCTCTTCTACACCCTCCTTAGCCAAAGTATCAGCAAACTCGTTCCCTGTGCTATTATTATGACCCTTGATCCATCCTCCTGTGATATCATTCTTGGAATTCTCGAGGGCATTTAAATAGCAAGAAATTTCTGCTCTCAATATGCCCCCTGGTTTTATATTTAAACTATTTATTTCAAATGATATTTATGAGTACAAAATGACTGGATTACCTAAAAAAAAGTAATACAAATATTAAATGACGTCATTAATATAATCGTAAAATGGATTATCATGTAAATAAATACATTTTTTTAATCTTTATTCGCATCTTAAATACAAAACATAAAATAACTCCAAATGAAATTTCTAAGAGGAATTACGTTACACAAATAAGGATTATAGCTTAAAATTGGTACTCCTAGCACGTTTTTTAAACAGCTGACTATCTGAATTATAAAAATTATTTTCACTCTCAGAGGGATTAAAGTATAATTTTCCCATAAAGTATTACCAAAATTGGTATTTAACTTTTTCCGTAATCTTACTTACAAACAGACAAACAAACCAACTAACCAACAAAAAAACAAAAATGGCTATATAACCTTCCCCCAACTTCGTTGGCGGTGATATTGTACATAAAATAGTATGAATTTAAGTAATTATAGGGAAACTGGTGACCATTGCTACAGGCCCTTTTCCTCTGATTAAAAGTTGGTAATCAGAACTAATCTTTATTTAACCAATCAACATACAAAATACTGATTAGTAATAATAAATATAAACATTGACAGCTGACAATAAAACACATTGTAAATTTTTGTGTTAGTGAAGTAATGCCTCTCCGTGTAACTGATCCAGGAAAAATTTCCTTAAAGGACCAAACTAGTTGGGCCAAACAAAGATTTCAATTGTCTTAGATCCTTATGGATTTCCATAACTAAATTGAACACTAAGAACTATGTATACAGAAAATTTCATCATGGTATTTTTCCAATTGAGGAAATCATATTAAACAAACTATGCAGTATAATTCAAGTAGAACCTTGAAATCCTTTGGGGATAAGGTTATAATACCATAACAATAAAATTTCTTTATGAGTTCGTTTTGGTTTTCTCTCTCTTAGTTACTTTGAAACAATACTTTAAGCTCTGTTTTCATGATTTTTTACACACTCACGTGCACACACATAAATATTTTCATTCATGTAATAAAGTCATTTGTTAACATTTCTCTTTGATCTTTTGATAACCTTTGATACTATTCATTTCTAGGAAAAACTCTACAGTTTTTAATAAAGGTTCATCACAGTCATTCATGCGTCTTAACATCCTAGATATAATGGTCTTATAGAATTGTATGTATATATATGTTAAAAGAGAATTATGCAATGATCCTGCTACAAATTGTTATAGGACCATATGGTATCATGTGATATAATTAGTGGAGTATTGATAAAAATCAAGATATCTTGCAACTTCTTGATACTAATATGTAAATAAATCCAATCAAAAACACTTGAAAATGTATTCAAATATATTTTGATCCATGTAGGTATTCTAACGTTTGGAGTTGGGGAACGAGTCCTCCAAATCTTAGTTGAGTCAAAAGTTTTTGTGGGAAGTCCAAGTCCTTAAATATTATAAAATATCCATTTGAGTCCTCTGATTTCTTTTGAGTTCATTTCTTGTCCATAATGATAATATATGGGTTATAGTGTTAAAATTTTTTTAAAGCGGAGTATAAATTTTATGACAAGTCCAAATAATGTGTGTTAGCTATGGACTCCAAATGAAGTCTTGAGTCTTTCATTGTGAGATCAAGTCGTGTTTTAAGTCTTGTTTACAAGTCTTAGTAGATAAATATTGATTATCAGAGTGTGAATATGTATAATGTAGTGTTGTTTGGTATAGCGGTACGATATTAGTACTGGAATTCGGCACTACGAGCCTTTTTGTCAATTCAGAACCTCGATTTTCAAAAAGAAAAAGGAAATTTTAACGAGATGTTATGCTAGCCATGCGAACTTTTTGGCATTGCTATGAGGATTCAATGTATTTTTTAAACCTCAAAAAGGGAATAGTATTGATGGATTTAAAAAGGTACTACCGTAATTGGCATTGGAACCGAAACTTGCATAGTCAATACGTTATAAAAATTGGTCTACTGACGACAAAAGCTCCAAATTTCTAAGCTCATCTCCTCTTCTCATAAAGATAATTGTCCTATATTATAAGCAGCAAGAATAAACACTGTCTTATATAATATAAAGTACTTAAATTTATTTGACCCCCGGATCCATTCAAAACTCCTATAGATGTCCCTTTTAGTTCATATGAATTAGCCTTAATGGGATCGGTCATGAAAAATCCATTCACCTATTCGAAATAGAGATGGCCACAATATGTCTCACTAAATCAATATTCTTCACCAACAAGTCGAAAAAAGGTGAAACAGAGACCTGAAATTTATGGAAGGATCGCCGGAGTCCTCCTTCAATCTTTTTTATGAATGTAATAAAGTGATACCTCTAAGGGAAATCACGACAAAGAAAATTAGGGATACACTTGAAATAGAGCTCAAAAAGAAGATTGGTTGGTGTCTATGCTATTGTAGCTACTCAGGTTCGCCTAGAAGCAGACGGAGTCCTCTTAACTTGTATGTGTATATGATATTTAGCCTGGACCATGGGCTCAATCATAAAGACGTGAGAAATCAAAGATTTTGTTACAGTTGAGGCTACTTCTACCTTATTAAAATATATTGTTTACATCCAATTATTTATTAGAACTAAAGGACTCGAGGGAAAAATAAACAATTCAATCAAAAGACATGGAAGACTATGTTCCTAACACCCACCTATAAAATCGTGTTATTGTTGTAACGTAGTCTCACATATTCTTTTATTTTCACTAGGGGAGACAACCTGTTCAAACTGGCTGCGTGCTTGGAGGAACATGTAGTACCTTCTAATTTTAAGCTAATCAGAATGGAGAAATACTAAATCGTTCCTCTCATCCCTTGAGTGTCCACTCTTTGCCTAGAGTCTTTTATTCAGAAATTATACCACTAGGTTATTTATTTATTTTATCTACATTTATAAAGACGTCATTGGTCGAAAGTAAAAAATAATGTATGGCATCATTGGTGTGAAAACAACTAATGTGTAAATTTGACGTCATCATCATAAGCTTAGCTTGCTAAAAGATCCGGGGGATCATCCCTGCTGATCCTCAAGATTTTTTTACAAACATACGTATATATTATATAAGTAGAGATGGACATTTTGTAGAGTGCGAGGAAAAAGAATGAACGATAATTTTAGTACAACTAAATTAAGAACCTTGTTAACATCAGCTGCATGTTTTATTATTTTAGAGAAGGAAAATGTATTACTGCCTTGAAAGCAGAACCTTCAGCATTTTAATAAGCATAAGTGCAGGGAAATTTTTTTCAAATTATATTTAAAATGATTTTATTATACTTTTTTTTAAACGACAAAGTTTGTTGAATTTATCATTCAGAGTAAAATAGACCACGACGATATCTTTTTGGAAATAAAAGTTATTTGCTCCCCCCTTATTATCTATTAACGCCAACTTTATTATTTTCCAAGATTCACTTTAAGTACATTGAAAAATCCATAATGCAACACCTTTCTATTTGTAATTTGGCAGTAAGCAGCAATTTTATGCAAACGGAGAAGGAATCATTGAAAGGGCATCAAAAGCTAAAAAAAAGAAAAAATATTGGCATGTGAATAATACAATCAATGCATTTTAAATTCATTTTATTACTTTGTAACGATACTTAGATTGCAAGACAAGGATTAAATTACCCATTCCCTTATATTGAACTTATTTAATTAACGAAATCGACAATGATGTTTGTATTCATAAGGTTATTTGTGTATTCATCAAGGACACACATGCCATATACATATAGTAGTTCTTAAATGTGTGATTTTTCAAAATGTTAGGGGGGGCAGGGAGGAAGATATTCGAAAAATGATCCTTTTTAATAAAAAAAAGAAGAAATATTTATACTTATAGGTATATTGGTCAATGTTTAAAGATTGTGCAAAGCCTTTAAATTTCTGAATTTACAATTTTTGTGAAAATAATAGAATTTCTACCTACAAAATAGTCGACATAAGTCAAATTGGAGAATGTTATAACAAATAATGACAAACATTGTAGCCTGTATAGCATGTACTTTATTTGTCCTCTTTATACATAGTAGGGACTTCAAACTTGCAGTAGCATGATTAAAGTAGGAAAAACGTGATTTTTTTATAATCAAGATATCACAACTTAAAATCAGTTTGTGATATGTTTAAATATTTTATGCATTTATTTAACATGTCCTCCTTGACAAGTTATAACAGCCTCGGCACGCTGATGATCAAATTAGAAGCACTTGCCGATGAAGGCCGTGTACATAGTGTGCCACGCTGTCATAACTTCGCCTTGGAGTAAATCCAAATATGGACAAAAGGTGTGGCAGACATTCTTCTCCAAGACAACTGAAACTTCAAAGTCCAAGGGCCGAGGTCAGAGCTGGGGGAGAGCTACATGGAGGCAGGTCAGAAGTCAGCCATATTGTTGCTAAATAATTTTTGGTTCTTCTTGGCTGTATAAGGCTCTTATGAACTTTTTTATGTTATAATCAGCCAGGATGGAGATGCGAAGCACTGACACGTGTTACTTTTTTTGTTTTTGCTCCGAGATTTTTACACTTAAATACATTAGATAACAACAAAATTTGTCTTTTTTTGGTTCAGCTGTCGTTAGATTCCGTAGTGAACATCGTAGTTTAAAATAACGGGGATAAAATCGTAATTAAATGTTATTAACATTTTGGGGCCCTCCTCTGTATATTGGAAGATCTATTTTTTTAAAAGGGTTTTTTAAAAGATAAGAAGAACTATCCTTATCACTTTTATATAAATAATAAAACTTAAAACTCTAGGGGCAATTTATCCATGTGACTAACTTCTTACATACTTTTTTATTTTTTACTATAAGAAACATTTTTATTCAACATTTGTAATTTAAAAATCCTATATACTTAGGAACCATTCTAATATATATACATAATGTAAAAAGCCCAGAAGTTTCATGCTATTCTATGAAAAAATACGCCCTTCTGCAGAACCATTTGACAAATGTTATGAGATATTTTAATTGGACATGCTAGGTAGTTAGTAGTACCGCTTCCTTGTCATGCAGGGGATAGGGTTTGTGATTGTTCGTATATATACCCTAATAACTTATCCTATTCACCTTCAATGACTCGTTATCCTCTTAAAAAATGTATCTTGACAATGTAGCAATTATTTCCATAGTTCAAATATCATTTTGTCTATTTTTTCTGGATAATAAAAAAGAGATGGAACCAATTACATTTGTAATTTCAATTATAAAAAGTAAAAAATTATAGGAACCAAATCTGACTTTGATGTTAATGTGATATTGTTAGTTCTACTATTATAAATGTATAATAGATAAATTTCTATTGTAAAACCTCCTTGTATACAACATTTTTTGTTGTTTTCTGTCAATTTGATGGAAATAGAATTAAACGTTAACCCCTTTTTGACACTTTTGAAAATGTAACATATAATTGACCAATTGAAAATATTTAATATATGTTCCTTTTCCGTAGACTACAATATTTTTTTTTTTCTGCATTTTTGAATCAACAACCCATACCTTAAAAAAAAATTTAGGCACAGGGAATCGATCTTGTTTAAAAAAAATCAACTTATTTGTAAAAAAACTAACTTGCCCTCCCGAGCCCAGGAATCTAGTCTGATCAGAATGAAACATCCCCCTACGTACGTAACTCAGAATTTTGAACAACTTTTATATATGTTTAAAGTCTATATCTGTCTCTGTTTTTTAAGTTTTTATCATTATTTTTCCAAGTAAGACAAACATCAAACACACAATAAATTATTTTAATACTTTGTAATTTTACTTTATTATTCATTTTAAACAGTTTACGTCAAGATATGTGAGAATTCTTCTTTTAGAGGGAGATGTTAACACTCCCACGACTTATTATTAAATAATGAAAAGAAAAGAAGAAGGAGCACACGCATCAACCGTTTTTCCTTTTCTAATCGCTATGCTTACTTTTTTCTATCATTACATATCCCTTCTTTATACATATATATGTCTGTTATTGTTTTATCAATTAAAAATTAATATACATACCAGTCAGTAGTTTTACCAAAAATTACATTTGAATACGATCTATATAATGTTTCTTCTGTTTTAGTAGTCAAGGATGGTTGCAACAGCTTTCGAAAATCGAGTTTGAGTTAGAAATTAAAAAAAAAAAAAATAGGCTAAAAATATTTTCTGTCAGAATATTATAAAGATATATTTTTAAGTTTGTTGAATAATTAACTTTTAATTTATTGTAGAAGATTAAAGTATAATCAAATGTATACTATAGATAGAGCTGATTGTGATTTTTGTGATGAAAAAACTGAGTTTATAAATTAGAAAAGGAAAAACGGTTGTTGGGTGTGATCTGTCTTCTTTCTTGTTCATTATTTAATAGGTCGTCATAATATTAACTTCTCCATCAAAAGAAAGCCCTATCACCTATCTTTGGTGTAAATTGTTTTAAATATGTATAATTGTTTATTAATCCCCCCCTCCCAATAATAATAACAGTAAAAAAATATGAAAGACAGCTGATATTAACAAGGGCCTTATTTCAGTAGTACAATATGAATAACTCTCGCCTTCTCCTTGCACTCTTTTTTCCTTTACAGAACTCTAACTATAGATCACTAATCAGTATTATAGATAAATTGGCACTAGGAAAATTGCCTGCAGAAAAAAACACCTCCAGAAACATGCCCTCGGAAAATTGCCTGCAGCGGAAATTGGCCCTCAAAGGAAAATTGCACGAAGGAAATTATACGTTACATAATTGGGCTCCCCAGGGCTCCGTAGGGCGTTATTGAGGTCCAAAATCCACTGCATAAACTTTGTAGAACCCTAAGGACTACACCAAATAACCATAAATATACCTCAGACAAGGGCTTATCGATAGGATCAGCAGAGAAATTTTGGGGTTCAAAACCCAACACCGACACTTCATAGATCCCTAAGGATCCCTCTGTATCACCCTCATTATTACCCTTTTATGTCTGTTTTATTATATATATGTGGACATATTTGTAATTTTCTACTGAGGGCAAATATCCAGAGAGGGCAAATTTCATGCGGGCAATTTTCCAAGGTTATCTTTCTGGAAGGATTTCCCCCCCCCGCAATTTTCCGTGCACGGATAAATTAGCTCTCACAACCATAGGGATCACAAACCCCTAATTTCCATGGGGGAGGAGTTGAGACCCTCTAAAAGTTTCTAAAACCCACCTCCCCCAAAAATATATCTTATAAATATTTTTGATAGAATATATCCTCAATTTCCTTCTCTCTTTCTATATCTCTCTCCTTCTTCCTGTCTCCTCCCTCTTTTGTTCTCCTACTGGATCTTTCTATATCCCCTTTTCTGTCTCTTTTCTCCTACTTTCATTCTTTGATTTTATTTCCCTCTATTCAGTCCTGCAACGCAGGTAACCTCTACAAGTATATACATATGAAGTAAACCTATTTAAATGAGTAAACATATGACGGTGTTCATAATTTTTGAGGCTAAGACCCCTCCCCCAATGATGAACACTAGCAACACCTCTACTCACATCCTCTTTAATGATCTACACTGGCTGTGAAACATGTTGGGTGTATAGCGTAAATATATAAAGAAATACAATAAAAATTGCAAACTCGTTGCCTTTCAGCCCCTGCGTACTGAATGTTAAAATGATTTAAATGTATTCTTGTTGATTAAGTTTTGAATTTTGATCAATTATGGCATTATGTACTTTTGCTTTAAACTATTTTGCCTCAGACAATTTTTCCTTAAACCATATGCCCAAAATTTCAATAGATATATAACATTGAAATTTACTATGGAATGAGTTCAAATAAGGAGCAAAGTAATTAATAAAATTAGTATAATATGAAAATCAAAGTAAAAATAGGAAACTATTCTAACGGAAGAAGATCTAATTACTACTCCTTCATTAATTATCATTAAAAATGATTGATTATTCATGTTAAAAAAACCTCATTAATCAAAGAACACACCTTATACGAGTAAAGATCATGATTCTATGATTAATCCAACAGAAGACAACCATTTAACACGTTTTATATTAATACAGAGGATATATTTTGCTCAAAAAATTCAAAGGGAACCTCAATTATCACTAAAAATTGCAACGACGCATAAACCTCATTTATTTATATTTAAGGTGAAATATCCTTCAGGCAAAAGGGGTGTAGGCGAAATGATTTAAGCCAAAATTTTGTGAGGCAAAATAGTTTTAGGCAAAAGCACCCTGCAGCATCAATTATATCAATAAACTGGTAGCAAAAGAATCAATAATCCAAATTATATTTTTATCATTATATAAGTTACATACAAAATATTGAAAAACGTACTGTATTATTTTTTTGTATAAAGTTTGTCGCTGTAGCTTGGAAATGTCTTCGGTCTCCCCTAAGCGCATTTACTTCAAATTAATATTCTTGCTGTAATTTTTATTATATGTATTGTACTTTTGTAGTTAATTACCTTGAGTAGATTTTGTGATAAAAAACTCATAATTAACGTTGTATAAAGGATATTTTAGACAATTAAATTAAAACCAATTCTTCAATTCATGTTTCGAAAAATAAAACAATATAATTAATTTTTAAAGATGAAGTTGGATATTCATTTTTTATTATTCGATAATGATGTTGCTAATGGTGCCATAGAAATAAATATGCAATCTCCAAGAATTCGTCCATTCGTATTTTTTCATCAAAGAACGTGTTTCCCAAGCCCCGATTTGCAGATTAGATTATCTAAGTCTGGGACTTTTAGAAAGGGAGTCTTACTGCTTCATTTACAGTTGGTAGGAGAAGAAGACAATATAAAGTATAAATGCAAATTACAAAAGAGAATTAATTGTGCGAGATAGTTGTTTTTTATTTTTGGGTTGATCCTTTTTAATTAGCTCATTGGATTTCAAGGGCAAAAAATTTCAGTCATTACTAAATATTCCCTATGTTTTATTGTTATTTACATTCATACTTAATATTTTCTCCTACCAATTTTAGATTCAGTAGTAAGTCACTCTTCTATTATTGTGACTGTATAGGTTGAGTGGCCTTTTATTTTGAAATGATCGTATTCTTCTAACTTGTGCGCCAAAATTTAACTCAGCTAGCAACATGAGTATGATATAGGTCCCCCGATGGCAATGCCTAGCTGCAAAGAAAGAAGCTCATGGCTCCCATTGATTCAGCGTTACGGACAGTTTTTGTTGTTAAAATAGTGTTATATTCTTGGAGCAATGTGCAAACAAAGTTTTCATTTCCTTCTTGTAATGTTAGGATAAAGTTGCATTGATTACAATAGTTTTTAGTTATCTTTGTTAGCAATATGTTGTCTTTATTTCGATTTCAATCCTTTCAATCATCTTTTAAAATTGCTTGTTACATAATTCAAAAAATATTTGAATATATATCAATATAGTTATTATCTATTACAATATTTATCTAAACTAATATGTTAAAATTAATTAACAGTTAAGGCTATGAGAATATCCTTTTACATTCTATTGTAGTCACAAAAAGATTTTATTACATAGATCATTTCATTGAAAGATATAAACCAATTATGCAATGTTCCCTCAACTTTTCTGAATTTTCGCCTTTTATTTCACAATATTACATAAATTATACTTTTATTTAAATATGACCACCTATAAATAATGAACTGAATATACTCTAACTGAAGCTAATAAAAAGGAGAAAACTTTTACCAAAAATATGTCTTAATTAGTTATATAAATATGAATTTAAAATTAGTCAAAACCCCTTTAATTAAAAAACAAACCCGTTAACAAACACTCACAAATTGTTCTCCATATGGCATCGGTATAATTTTAATTATCATAGTAATTGGAGTGTTTGTTGCATCCAGCTGCCTCAAGTCACACTTTGTAATTACAATGTAGAACAAAAAAAAATGTTTATTAAATAATTTGATAGCTAAGAAACACTTTACTAATTTGTTGAAGTAATTTAAATTTAAAAAAATGATTTGATGAGCAAAATATGGCTCTAATTTCTTAATGTTATTGGAAACAGTCTGTACAAAAAGAAAATCGTAGGGCAAACAAAACAGATTTACTAAGTAACTTTCTCTTTTTCTGGTGACGTCATTGGGCACTTGTGTTTATGTGAATGTAATACATACAAAGTAAAAATGTAATCATTTGAATTTGTTTTCTCCGCGTATCTACATATTTATATTTTTGGAATCCTAATGACATTATTCGTTATGATAGTTCATTTTTAGTTTAAACTTTGTTGTTTTTACTTCATAATTTTTACCAATATTTAATGGAGCTTTTTCATGTAACGTTGAGATTGTTCGTATTAGCCATCTTGCAGGCATAAACAATCACGTTTTACAAAAAAAACCCACCTTGTTTTGATTAATATTTAGGAAAATGATGAACTACTGCCTTGTATTTGGAAGTCATAATGAGACCTACAAATAAAAAGGCTTAAAATATAACTTATTATCAAAGATATATTTCCCATGCCAACGTCTAACTTTATTATAATGTAAATGACTCTAATTATGTATAAAAATATGACATTACATCATTATACATTTTGATTTACAACATACTAAAATAATTGAGCTATTACATTTGCAAGGATAAGAGATTCTTCTCAAATGAATCTACTTATCTTGTCCCTAATAGATTAAAACAAAACTAATTCACCAAATCCAGTCATTTCATTAGAATGTTTAGTAACATTTATATTACTTAATTAAATTATCACTTTATATCATTGACTGTAAGTCATATTGGATCAATCTTCAGACTGATTTCCTAATCCCCCCTCCCCCTCCTTATCTGTCTTTATTTATTATCATGTTCTAGGTAGTTTTTAGTTTTGCTGCTAACATTTTTACAGCCTACTTTTTTCCATTGCCCATTTTCCCTCAAGCAAGTTTTACCAAAGATATGTTTTCTGCCTTTTTTATGTTTTTATACTATCGGTTTGAACTTAATAGTTGTATCAGGATCAGATTTATTATAAAGCTAGGTGAAGAAAAAAGAAGGGAAATAATATCAATATGATTCACTTATAATTTATCAGCCATTGATTAATATTATAGCTACATAATTGTACAAAGTAAATATGAGTTGATCAACAAAAATTTTTCTTCAGAAATTATGTTTTTCACCCCAACAGGTTGTGTGGTTGGAGCTTGTGCTCCTCCAAATAGTATTAGATCTGATTGATTATTCCATATTTATCATTTCATTATTATTGTCCCTTTTTATAATCTGCTAGCTATTAATATATATGGCAAAATAACTAATAACGTTTTTATTTGTTCTATCCTTTTTACCATTCAACGATGCTTCAATTGTAAGCTATTTTTTTATTTCTTTTCATTCCTAGCAAAATTTATAATATAGAAAGAGGAAAAATTACGAATGACAGCTAGAACTAAAGGACTCTAGGAAAAGAGTGGACCCTCATGGCAAGGAAGGTAGTATTTAGTAGTTCTCAATTCTGATTAGCTTAAAATTAGAAGCTACTACATGTTCCTCCAGCCAAACAGCCAGTTTGAACAGGCCGTCTCCCCCTCTAGTGAAAATAGAAGAATGCGTTACAACAATAACACAATATTAGAAATCGGTGTTAGGAACATAGACTTTTGATTGAATTGGTTTTTTTTTTTCCTTAACCTCTCTTTCCTTATAGTCCTTTAGGTGGAACGTATAATAATTTAAATATCGTCAGTCAAAATGAGGTAGTTATTAACTACGTCATTGCAGCTGTTTTAGTTGCCATAAAATACCAATTCTACCGCAATAGCAGTAAATAAGATCAATAATTCCATGTTTTTAGTATGAATATCTGATATAATTCATTTATTTCATAATGAACGGAATGGATCTACTAGAATTACTTAACAAATTACTTATTAATAATACATTTACGTAGTACAATATTTATAAACTCATGTTGGTATTTATTTTTAAGCAATTATGAGTTAATTTGATAATTGCATATTGAGATATATATTATTTTTCACTCCGTACCTTTTTTAAGTCTTTTCATGGATACTCATATGGACTGAAAGTGAGTTTTTGTGGCTAAAAAAATAATCATGGGTTAAGCATCGATGGTGCAAGAACCCACCAAAAGTGCATTTCCAATGATTTTGTATTAACCCTTTTAACTATTAAGTCATAAATAAACAATATTTATATGTATATATATACCTTTAACATACATACTAGCTAACAATTTATACTGTTAGAAGTAATTTATAATGTTATTTGAACTGAACTATCCAATATCGTAAATAAATTTAATAGTATTCATTATAATTCTGAACTACTCTACTTGAAGTCCTTTGATTCGAATGAACCGATGTGGGCCATTGTGTAAAAGTTGAGACTTTTCACCGATTACTTTTTTAGCTGTGATCAAAAAATATACTGGTGAACTTTAAATAAATAGATAGTTGTATAAAGAAAGAATTTACAATAACTGAGATAATTGAAACTCTCCTATATATTTCATAATTGAACGTTCTAATCTTGAACTCTTTTCTTGAAAATTGAAAAAAAAATGTAAATAAGAACATTATGCATATACTGCAAACTCCTTTAGTAAAGAATTCGAGCTCGAAGTTACATAGAATCGAGTTTGTTTTCCCAAGATTCGGATACATTTTAGACTCACAACCATACGGACTCGGTACTATGAGTCTCGTACATGACTTGTACTCAAAATGGGCCATGGACGTTGTTTACTTATATTTTTTTGTATACAAAGCGAAAGAAAATGATGCCATTTTGTGGCAACAAAATTCCAGTCCCTCAATGATAATATTATTTATAATAATAAAACATAGGCGTTTGTTACTCACATAAAGGGCGGTATTAAAATTTCTTTTTAAGATACGCCATTTTTAAGAAAAAGAAGTTACAGACTGTAACACCACATTGTGGATAATATTTTAGTTTGCCCGTCCACTATTGACTTGTACTAAGAACTATATGAATGCATAATTGCAGTAGTTTGGCCTTTGGGATCAGAGTTGTTTTCAAGTGCTCTAATATTAATTCTAATACTGTCAAAAATTTACTTGGATTCTAGTACTTTTAACCAACGTATGTTCACTTGTTAATTTCGTCAGATATGATTAGAAAAAAATGTTTTTATCAAGAAGTGTTTTTACATGAGGGATAGGAAACGAAACTAAACATTTTTTGTGAATTTTTTCTTTGAAGAAATAAAGATGGAACTAAATGTGACGAAAAAAACCAAAATAAATATTTGTAAATATCAGATCCAACTTAGCTATTCAAAGAAAATAAATATACAAGTATGGTGTTCGTTCATCAACCATTTATACTTCTTGTTCGAGTGGGCCAGAGACTCATTATAGAACAGTTCGTGTTTGTTGCAATCAAAAATAAGTATTGAATTTATGTTTTTACTTAATAATTCACCTTCTCAGAACTGTAGAAATAGAGTCTGAGCTACTGTTGTCATGATACTTTAATTTACGTACACATATTTCGATAATTTTTGATATTCTTTGACTTAAATGTGAAACATAAATGCCAGTTAGGATATGCACTTCCAGGGGTACCAGCATGATTTTTGCTCGGAGGAAAGGGGTAGGGGGGTAGCTTAGAAATATAGAACCAATTTTAATTTTCTTTTTTGGACTACTTAAAAATTTGATGAATATTACGTATTTTGATAATATAATGACACTTCAGGGGTTGGCTCCAAATTTTTTTTTGTATACATAGTGCCGTTTTAAATACACCAGTACCCCAGTATTAATACAATATGAGTATACCAAAAAACATTTATGTTAATTCAGATACGACTACGACCAAAAGGTATGTGATCGGACTTTTAATTTGTCTCGGACCATGAGGGCTAAGAATTGACACCATTTTTTTTTTTAAACCAGAGTCAGATACAGCTCTTGGATCATTTATAAATCTACAATATACTTAGAGTAATAAAAAAGTCTATACTTGAACATGGCTTGGCTTATGAAAGGGATATTAAACATCTTGTCTTGGTCCGTCAAATAAGTTGAAAAGCTTTGTAAAAGTTTGGGCTTATGAAATGTACTTTGAACAATAGTATTTAATAGTAGTGTGACAAGACGTAAATAACAATCATCTGTTTTCTTTGTGATAAGATATTTTTAAAGGTTTTTCCAAGGAAATATTCCAACTTTCAGTGGCATTGACAGTCTTATTGATCAATCCCTTAGGTCAATCAAGACGTCATTCTTTAAAAATTCTTATGAATAACGTTTATTGCTCTTAGCTAGTTTTGTTCTAAGTATTTTGGATCCGATGTGACCAAACGGCGGGTAATAATAGTTTCCTAGGGCTTATAATAACAGTTAATAAAAAAAAAGGTATGACATTATATGTAGTACATCTAATCATTGTCTGTAATTCTTCTAACTCATCCTCTTTAGAAGATGGAATAAGTAATATCGGTAAAAATTCCGATCTTCGAACGTTCAAGCTTTTTCAACATTTTGGAGGAGGAAAATAATATTGATTGTGCATTATGATTGGCTTGGAATTGAGTTTTTCAAGCTTTAGCTTAAAAAATAAAAAATATGTAAAAACCGGCTTGTTTACATCGCTAATTATAAATTAAGGATATTAATAGGTCAAAATAAAATAGTAATATCAATTTACGTATACTAGATAGTAATGAAAATGACTCGTACTACAACTGAATAAAATGTAAAGAACTCGCTCTACGATAAAACTTCTGCATCCCTGCGAAATATAAAAGTAATTGACTCAATTAGATGATTTATTGTCGATTCTGTTAACCATAGTTTTGAAAACATTTTTATCTCTGTCATAAATCACTTTTTATGTAATAGGTATATATATACTTTTAATTAAAGGACTCATTTTTTTCTTTGAATAAAATATATAAAATGATATTAAACATTGCATCATAACAAATAACAAATGAATCCTCATATAAAAAAGTTAATCAAATTTAAATATAAAATGAGCAAACAATTTTGTTTAAGTTTTTTTTTGGTTTCGATAATTTCGTTGCCTCTTGTCAAAAGCATTACCAATATATGCATATTATGTATATTGTACATATATTAAATTGTTACAAACATAAAAGCTGTATTCAAGTCTAGTTTTCCAAATTAGAGTAAAGTTAGAGTCCTGATGTTACGAGACAATGCCACCAGAACCATAGAGCAAAGGAGTAATTACCCCCCCACTTTTGTTGAATGCTTATAGTGATCGAAATAGAATAAAAATATCTTGGCAAAAAAACTGAAAATGTCAAAATTTCAGGATTTTTTTTCAAGTTGTCATTTTTTTACAATAAAGTTATTTTTTCATGATAAGGCAACCTTTCCTATAAGACAGATTTAAAAAAAATTACCTGTACTACAGTTTGAAAAGTTGTACTTTACGCATGTGCGAGAGCTATATGAAGAAAATAAGATCTGTCAATTTCAATTTGTTAAAATTAAGCAGATACCAATTATATTATACGATGTTACAACTGTCAAAACGAACTTAGTTTGAATGAATTGGGACCGCTTGTCCCTTCGGACAACATTGAAAGTTTACATAAATTGGGACCGCTTGTCTGTTTGGACAACATATACACAATATTAACCGAAAAAATACACAATAATATCCGAAAAAATAGTTTGCATGTCATAGACGGAGGGAAAGTTGTTAATCTAAAGACCTGCATGGGTCATTATTATTCATAAAAATATACACCGAATATTCATAATATCTTGAAATAGTAAAAAAGTTAAGAAGTAATTTGAAAATAAATATTCTATCTTAAAACTCTTCCCCTCTTAAAGTCATCGAAAAAAAAAGTTGTCTTATTTAAAAAAATTAAAATTTCCACATTTAATGACTTTTTATAAATTGCTATTTTTTTCATGTGCAAGAGCTATAAGCAGGAAATAATGACTTAGTTAAAAATTGTTAAAATATAGCTGATACCAATGATTATAAGATACTACGACTATGATACATGTCAAATTAAACTTAATTTGAATTAATTAGGACCACATGCCCATTCAGAAAGCACTATACACTGTATTAATCAGTCCAACTGAACAATTAGTCTGTCCCAAATGCTCGGACAAGTGTTGATGTAAATCCCTGATGGGTCTTTATTAATCACAAATAATACCAAGTATTCATAATATTATGAAAGAGTAAAAAAATAAATAAGAGGGAATGCAAATTTTTATATCATAAATAAACATTATATCTTAAAACTCTACGCCTCAATTATAGCCCACGGCTCATCATCCCATTTGTGTTCCTTTAAATGTATAAAATAGAAAAAACAAAAAATGTAAATGAAATTATGAATCAACATAGATAGAGCTAAAATAAACACATAAATGTAATTATGACTTTCTAAAATATATACTTTAGAAAAACGTCATTTGTTCAAATATTATTCCTTCCAAAAATGTCATCCCAAGATTTTTTTTCTCTTCTAAATACATTTTATAAACTTTCTGTCAAGATTGTAAAAAAAAACGTCAAACAGTAAGGCCTCCCCCTCCCCAAAAAAACACCTTTGGTGACGTCCTTACTATATAATTTGACCCCCGCATGAAAGTGCATTCCACTGTCGGTGCTTCGAGTCCATGTCAAGTCCAAGTTCATCTTATCAAAAGTCCAGACTCAAGTACTTTAGCTCAGAAAAGATAAAAATATATATTTGATAAAATGATTTGTTCATTTTTACAGCGTATTCTCTACAAATATTAAAATCTTTCACTCAAGCAGCACAAATTATCAATAAGTAATTATATTCAACTGCACTCTTATGTGCTTGATTTTAAATAATCTTGAAGAATATTTTCTTTTGGGAATGGTGAAAATCACATATCTATAATGCTAAATAAGGACAAACTCACGTAAAATTCTACGTTGATAACCTTTTCTCAATTTTATTTTAGTAAAATCATAGAGGTATATACGTAAAATTTAAGCTATTTTTGTCATTGTGTAGGCCCTTCTTAAGTGAAGAACATAACAGTGAATACATATTTGTGTCCAAATCAATGGCCACTAACCAAAAAACAACTAAGAACCCAAATGAGTATACCATATGTTAGCAAGTTTGAGTCATGCCCGAGCACATAAAAGGCTACCAAAAATATCCAATACTAGACCTCTGCAAAAAGAACTATTTGCAATTTAGATGAAAAAACAATAAGTTATTAAGGTTTTTAATACCTTTCAAGTATTGAAGTAAAGTTTTTGTGAATGCCTTTGTTGACTCTCCATCCATGGCCATTTTAAAATGCTATGTAAATTTCAAAATAATAGGATTAGAAAATGTTAATATTAGTATTCCCAAAGATAACGTTTTGTTCAGGATTTACAAAAGGAAGTCAGGAGTCTCATGAAAAACCAGGGCTGTATATTTTACTTTACTCTATGCTAAAGTCTTAACAATAAGCATAATAACATAAATTATGTCTTAAATTCTCAGGAGCTGTGAGCAATTGATACTCTTGCATTAGCAAAATATATAGGTAGAACTCTCCTTCAACATACCGTTTTTCGTAAGCTTTTACAAGAAAAGATATAGAGTAACTTTCGTAAATTTCAAAGTGTCATTCAGTAGCTTGACCAAGGATTTTAAAATAATCTTTAAAATTCATTTGAAGCTTGTTTTTAGTATTTTTGTCAATTATTTGATTTTCATTGTTCATCTTTTTTTGTTTTTTTCCTCATATATTATTGATTTTATCATCAGTTTAACATATTTATTTTATTGTAATTTTTAGTAACATAGCGATGTAATCTTTAAATAAAAATGTTTATTTATGTATATTTTTTTTTTATATAATCGCTTTGGTATGTATGTGTTAGAAGGAAAAAAAAGTATTAGACTGTACTTATTTATGTATTTTATAAATGCTATTATGACTTTTTACAATTTGAAAAATTCATTTTTTTTAAATGTAATAACTCATTTATATTTGCAACAACTTTCAAAATTAAATTATACAAATATTAATTTTATTTTGTAACCAAATTAATTATATAATTAAGGACTTTTTTTTCAGTTTAAAATGTTTTAATATTTAATTTTGACGGAACTATAATAATTGAATACATCATTGAAAAATTTTAAATTTCAAATACTCATGGGTAAAATGGTCGAAAATAAATAAGAAAAAAAACAAGATGTAGTACTTTGATTTTTCAAAGGCAGTGCGTGTAAAATTAATAATGTAAAACTAATCAAACAATAAAACAAGACATACGAATTGCATCCGAGAAGGGCCGTCATCACCGATGAAAATTTTGTGTAAAATGGGGATGATAAAAAAATCAACATGGCAACCCAGACAATTTGAGGAATGCATTGGAGGAGAACAGTTACAATCCGCTGTGACAAGGGAGGAGAGGGAGAATCAATTAAAGAAGGACATTGGGAAAAATTACTCCGATATTAATCTCCAATCGATTATTATCCGCAGCAAATATAGTTAAATATATTTATGAAAAAATGTTCACTAATCAGGAATTAAATTATAATAATCACTGTTAAGGAAAAGAAAATGCATTCTTTCGATAACTAATTCCAAAAAAGAAAAAAAAGAAAAGGATTTTAATATGATTTTCTCATGTTTACTGAAGAAGGCATGTGTGTGCTCTGTTTATGCAGATTAAATGATAATAGGAAATATATGCAATCCAACTTCATATTTTAACCATAGCAGAGTCCATAATTATGAGCAAGTCGCTCTCTGAGATCATCACTACAAAATTGGGAAAATTAATCTTATAGCTCCCTTATGGAGGGTATCACCCTTGGAAAACTATAGAATAGATGGCAAGAAGACTCAACTTGGATTTTACAAAAGTACAATATTTCTCCAGCGGGTTCGAGACCTTATTATATGTAAATAAGGAGCTTGTCACTAATTTATAGTGATACCCCTTTGGGGTTGGTTTTGTGAAGGGATTTTAAAGAATACATTCCAGATTGTTTAAAATAGGGGATGGGTGGACTGATCAAAACGTTTTTTTATTAAATATTTCATGGTATTCTAAAGGACACTTATAATAACGGATCTTATAACTCTGCTAATTGTGAATGTGAGTAGAAAAATAATACCTGGAGTGTAGAGTCCTAATATCAGGTAGTCCCAATATGTCTCACGTCGTTGCTTCATTGCATGACCTCTCACCATGAAGTTGTGGAAGTCAAAAAGTGCTTCCTACTTAATGAGGAGAGTTGATCAGATTTGTAGAGTTCTTCATTACTATATAAGCTGTTGTTATAATTTAGGGGCTCGTGTGGACCTAATCATAATTCATAATTTTGTATTTAGCTACAACACCCGTCATTTCAATTTTTACCATTCCCTTTTGATCTATGAAAATTATTAATTGATTATGTATTTACCAGGAATAAAATTGTTGGTCCTTGAGATTTATAATTTAGTAGAGAACTCTAATTATCAGTAGAGTTAAAAATTTATTGTATAATAAGTGGGGAATCTCTTTAGAATTTTCGTCATTGCATTATATGTGGCCCGCCAACATAAAACAATCTTCAACATAAATCATGAAAAGGAGAAAATCGCAAATAATTTATTTACATCATATATACGTAACAAACAGTATTTCATGAATATATTTGAGTCAGTTATACGTATTATTTACCAATTTCTGGGATATTTTAAGATAATTGAGAGTTTTGGCGGAAGCTTCGAACCTCTATTTTATTTAAAAGACTTAATTTGACCCGGATAAGGCCCTTTCAAATAAATTATATCAAATTTCTCATGATTTTATTGTAAAATTTATCCATTTTGGCAAATTTAAGTGCCATTTGTGGCGCCTACAAAGTGTTTTTAAGAATAATTTGTTTATGCAAATGTGTAGTCCACACTGAATTATGAAAAAATGATTGCTAGCTTATTTTTGTGTTGCGGGTACTTTTGTACTTTTTACATGCATTGAGAGTTATTCATTCAAAATACTTTATTTTCATTTTTGGTTACAATATGTAGCAATTGTAACTTGTAAAAACCATGTGACTTTATTTCTTATTGAGTGTTAGTATAAGTAAAGTCATAGGATTTTTCCACTAAAAAAATAAGCAACCTAGAATATATTTTTTCATTTAAATCAATGGAAAAATTATAAAATGTATTTTGTAGAGATTCTAATGTAGAAACTCATATTGCAATTTTCTCTTTTTACTAACATTTCAAGGCTATAAATACCCTTCATCCCACTCTCTCCTACATGCTTTAGGCCTAAATTTAAATATACATACTCATAAATTAGAAACAATGCTCCAATGGTTAACATCCTTTTTGATCCTACTGATGCACGAGTTTTAATCTGAGGATACTTTTCTATGTTTCATTTTCTCCATATACTTACTTATATCTCTAATGATGAGATGCTTATCTTATGAAAAATACATTTGGTTTAAGAAGCCTCCCAAAAAATAGATGTAAAATACAAATACAATTTTGCTGTATTCAATTACTCCTTGAAAAAAAAAGGAAAAAATCATTTCAAATATACATCTTTTATCTATATAAATAAAATCTTACGTACAAATTCAAACTAACAATTTATCCATCATCCAAATTCTTTTCAATAAGTAATCATTCCTCATTATGCAAATCATTCCCCACTCTCATGTTTTAGAACAATGATCCATATTTATTTAAATACCTTTACATACAAAAAAAATGAGTACAATGTCTTATATCTATATATAGGGAGAAGAACAATAGTTATGTTCATCATTTCAAGTACCCACACGATATGAATCAGCAAAGAGGCCCAATCCTTCTACCTATTTCTAGGCTGTAACTTTGATTTTTATTTGGGGTTGACTTTATAGTTATAAATATTATCGATCAAGGTTCATTTAATATTTTAAAATTGGAGATTTTTTGACAAAAAATTAAAGTTTGACAAGAAGCTTGAGTTTTTTTTGACAAAAAACATTTAACGTTTTTTGACAAATGTATTCCATTATTGACAAAATCGAATGTCTTTCACATAAAATTTGTTATAATGTGATTTTTTTTGTTGTCACGATGACCATATATGAGTTATAAATTCTAAGCACTTTCTGTATATAAAAAAGGAAACCTAAATTGACAAATTGGTAACCTTGACAATTTAAATTTTTTTTGGAGTAGAGGAACCTTATGACATTTTATTTGACTAGTTGTAACCAGCTATAAATAGTGATAAAAATGATTGGTACTTTGGGCATGTTAAAAAAAAGAAACTGAAAATCAACATGGTAACCCTGACAATTTGAAGAATGTTTTGGAGGAGAGCAGCTTAGCTGTCATTATATTAACTATAATCTGCTGTGGCAAGAAAGGAGGGGGAGAAGGAAATAAACAAGAATATTGCCAAGAAATACTCCAATATTGATCCTAAAGTCTACTCTGAGTCCAACAAAGACTATACATAACTCCGCAACAAATTCACAGGGTTACTCTTTATCTTTATGAGTTCAATCAGGTTGTGAATGTAATTGACTATAGTAGAAAAGGAAGTTCACTACTCAGGAATTAAATAATAATGACAACATCTCAGGAAAAGAAAATTCATTCTTCGAATAACCAATTATAAAAAACGGGGACTGCAAAAAAAATACATACTATTAATTAAAATCGTTAATAAATAAGGAAAAGGATTTTGAAAGAATTACTTTGCTGTCAATTCTCTAGTCTACTTTGATTCGAACAAGGATCTAAGTCCACCTTACAAATTATCAGCATTACTGTCTGTCTACAATGAACCCACTCACACGATATTACTTTAGATGTTCAAACATTAAAATTAAATAATGAGGATAACAGCTTTATAACATAAAAAACGCTATTCAAGTTGGAAACTCGAGCGGGAGAAAATGCTTAGAATTTACAAATATAAGTATACTCCTCCCCCAACAACACCATAATCACGGGTTTTTGTATTCAGAATTATCGTCATCTCCATATTACTTGGAATTTATTTCTATCAAAATTCCAACTTCCCATACTAAATTTTAAGAATTTTACCAAATCCATCGCAAAAGTCGTACCATATAAATATATATAAGCTAAACTACATTATCATAGGTATCACCAAACTATCATGGATTTATTGTAGGTTTCAACATCCGATATCTACATATAGGATAAATTCAATACTTTAAATGAGTCAACATTAAAAATATTAGCACACTCTTCTCGCGCATAGATATTTAAAGTTGTACTTAACAAGACAATAGGGCATACACAAACTAATAAATTATTTATAGTTTTAAGATGATGCAAAGAAACCAAGTTGATTTAAAAAACAACATTCATACACTAATGTTAAAATTAAGTACGTAACTATAGCTTGGTAAAATTGATGCCTTGTAGAGGATGCTTCATTTTAGGACTGATAATAAGAACCAAAGATGGAACAATGCAGGTTTTAAAAGCGATACCATCCTAACATGAGGACTTGTTTTTTGCCTGAGCTGAGCTCGAGACAAAGATACCTCTGTGCGACCCCTTTCTTTATTTTCATATGAAAAATTGAATTTAATTTCGGATTTTTTGTTTGTATTTAGTAAAAAAGTTTGAAATCTTATTTTTTATTATAAATTATGATGCAGGGCACTATAGAATTATTTGACAATGTCCAGTTATAATATATATGCATATAAAATACTATATGTACGTTATCCAAATCAAATTATGCCAAGGACCCCTAAAATACATAAACTTATAGTATAGAAATTGAGTAAATCAAAAAAATTTCTATTATATTTCAGCTTTAATTGTAAGGCATAAATTATTATATGCGAAGCTTTTCTTTTTTCAAGAATTTGTATTGCTGCAATATGGAAAAAGGAGTGTTTCATATGATGTAAAAAGAATCCAAGCAAATAAATTCATGAAATATAGATCAAATTATAGCAAATATATAAAGTATATGTCGAAAATTAACTTATAATAATTATGGATCATGGTACAGTTAGAAAATGGTCACTTTTCAATATTAATAAAAAGTAAAAACGACAAATAAATTAAGAAACTATTAGATGATAATTGAATATTCAAGAGAAGTAAAACTATATATTTTTGCCGGTAAATTGTAAAAATCTATTTATCTAAATCTCCAAACTATCAATGTTATAAGCCTAACGATATAATATTTTTTTCCTCAGGCATAGATATTGAGCAGAAAATGAGCACTGTTCAGGCTGAGCACTTCAATAGAATAAAATGAACAATGAAGAGAAAAAATCTTTGAACGGCATTTATTAAGCTGTTCATTTCTTTGGCATATTTTTTATTGCTGAGTTGCGAAACAATGACAAAATGTCAATTTTTGTCCACATTCAATGAAAACCAATAATACTTTTGCACCCCGCTAGGGGACTCTGTGAATATCATAAATGACTTTATTACTAACTACGCAATCCCCATGAATTTATATGGGAATTCTGAGATAAAAACGGGATTTATCACAAGGAAAATGATTATTTGATGTCCTTTGTGCTATTTTAAGATGAACATATTGTGAAGGAAAAGTTTTTTCATTGCCAACTTCATTGGTACAAAAATTGATAACATGGTTCTTTTATAAAAACAGATCCTAAGTACATCTACGAATAAGCACATCAACAAAAACGTTTAAGAAATGAACGGATAATCAAAAAAAGTGTGGACAGATCCTAGCCTCAATTTCATTTTTTCTTTAAAAAAATATTTCAGCCGCCTTATACTTATACAATATTCTTAGTTTTTAAACATTGAAAATTAAGTTGTTTTTTTTTAAATGATATGGATTAAAATTTATTAATATTCTTTTATATTTAAGGAAACCTCTACTTAGATGTTTAATTATATTTAATATAATTCCATCAAAAAAGCTATTTTACAAAAAGAACGACATCTTTAATGCACTTGAAAATATGGCTTATCTCAAATTTGATTATTGTGTGTAAAATATAATAATAAAATAAAATCTATTCGCAAGTCTATAATTACTAAATTCAAATATAATTTTTTTTATTTTATTTCCATTTGTGTCTCACATAATTAATTAGAACGTTAATTTGTTAAACTTGAATTTAATTTTTCAAGATTGAGAACATCCCTAATATAAAAAATAGTTCGAAAAGGGGACATATTTTCCGGAAGGAAATGTTGAGAGATCCAATAAATATCCTTTTGGGCTATTTGACATTCAATGCGTTATTTTTTATTTAACAACCCGCTTTCATATGTAGCAAGTATAAATTTTATATTAATAATTGTCAATGGAAAAATACCCCACCTCCTCCCAACAAAAAGCCTAGGAAAAAAACCCTCCTTGCAACGTTCACATGTCATTTCCCAGTCACAAGTGAAACACTAGCTACAGGAATAATGCTTTTTTCGTCTATCTCATGGAAAAAAAAAACAAAAAAAACAACACTTCCAGTTATTTAAGAGACGGACGTAGTTTGAAAGATGGAAAAGCATTGCCCCATTCGACCAACTCAACTTTAATTTAAACATGGAACTTATAACGTAAATACATTTATGTGGTTGTATACTTAAGCTCGGATTAGAATTAAATTGAGTTGGTAGCACAAGACACATCCCCCCATCCAGTGTATCTTTATATTACACAGCTCTTTATTATACTACCTGCCTGATTGAACAATTACCCCAAATCATTGTTCCAACAAATAAAAATTGGGTTTAGTCATATAAACCTACTCAATCTCATTAGTCCGGAAGTTTTACCCATGGATATAGGATCGTATTATTATTGTGGTTTGAATTATATATTTCCTAAAGGCATTCAAACATTTACTAATTACCTCAAATTTAATTATACAAAGATAAATAATTGAATAAGTAAGCTCAAAAAGGTTCATTGAACAACACATTTTATGATCAATTTTGTCAGTCATTCATAGAAAAGTATTCAAGATTTTCATTAACGAAAGAGGAGTAATTTTGTATATTCTGCTGTATAAATGCAACATAAACATCAAGAAATCCATTACTGAGAAAAAAAGTTCTACAAAAACAAAATAAATAACTTATGTGTCCTGCCTCTATTTGACACTAATCTAGCCCTGATCTCAACCCAGATAGACTTTGTAGTTTAGGGTGTCTTGGAGAAGAATGTATTCAGCACCTAGCATCCAAATATGGATTTACTCAGACCAACCATCATGACAAGTCAAAATTTGTCGAAACGTGACTTGACGAAATCCAAAGAAACAAAGACTACACGAAGATACTACGAAATTGACCAAACGAGACAACTTAATGAAGGAGTTAACTCTGGTCCTAGAGGGTATTATTAGAGAAAGGGCTGCCCTGTGAGGAATTTTCTTTTTATCTAACATATTTGTTAATATTAATGATATTTAATCAATTTAGATATTAAAAAACACTTTATGTATCGATAAATATATACCTATAAATGATTTCGTAAAGCAAATCCTTCCATATAATCTATATTAGGATATACCACTTTACCGACTTTACATAATGTGTCTAATACATGCGACTTATTTATGTACTTCCGCCTATAATGTCTTTACTTGTCAAGCCATTATGCATTTTCTTTGTTTTAAAGCTGATGTGTTTACCTCTTTTATTTTAATTTTGACTAATTATCATCTTTCTGCATTTATCCTTCGACCAAAACGTCGGCGAACCTTTCCTTTAAAAAGTAAAGATACATTCGACATGGCTTTGTGAAAAGTTGTACACCCCCCTCCCACCATAAATTGTCAAATATCATGCACCAAAGCAATAACAATTAATGACATGTTAGTTTTTGTATTTTTTTATTTCTTCCTATTCTTTCAGGTGCTTTGTGAATTCGAGGATCCATTCTTTACACATAAAATAATAATAATATGTACTTTGCCGTACAAGAGAAAAACATTGTCATGAAGGATCATTGAGTTGAAGGAGAAAAGGGATCAATGTCTCCGTTTCGTAAAAGGGAGGAGGCGAGGTACATAATTTTATTTAATTTGATTATACTTAAAATAAATTTATATGACTTGAGGTGTTTTATTTTACATACATAGAACCAATTATTAGAAGAGTAACAATGTAACATTTCAATTGCTTGAAAAGAAAGGAAAAAAATAATCGTAGGAAGAAATGTATTGAAATCAATTTGGCCCCAAGGATACATTACATAACAAATACCCTGAATGACGCACATAAGCGTATAATAATTATGTTAAGGTGAGGCTGATTTTTTAAATTTGTCCAAACAAGCTTAAGCCTTTTTTTGGTACAGGCCTAACGAACACATCAGTCCCATTTAATAGAAATAGCTTCTTTTTTACAAAAGGTAATTAAACAAACTTTATAAATTCATATTTTTATTTAATTTAATTATAATAGTACACATTTGGAGAAAATTCTAAGCAATTTTGAAATTCATATCGATGGGGGACCTCCTCCATTGTTGAATAAATCGAACTTCAGTTTTTTAAAACACCGTGATTTTTTCATTTCTCTTCAAATCATTTTTCTTTGACAGGTTTTAGAGGAACAAATATTTTATAGAGAAAGATGCAAAATTTATTTAACATCATATCTTATTTCGTTTTAGATAATTAGCTGCTAAAAAAATAAGTAATTGGCTACTGGCTATTGCATATTATTTTTTTTTTTTCGGAATACATCCGGTTTCAATTACTTGATTTGGACATATTGTACAAATTTGAAATTTTTGTATAACACAAGATTTGATAAACAAATTGGAATTCTCTAACGAAATTATCCGTGGAGTTATTTGCGTTCAAAGAATTTTACAAATTTCAAATTATGAAAATGAATTGAAAAAACGGTTTTTTATATTAAAGATGGAAGCAAATACCTGATTATCGAAAATTATACCAATTAATATTTGTAAGCTAATTTGCAATGAGTTTAATCTTTTAAAATATTATGTTAAACCATTTTTGGGAAATTTTTACTTGATATGGGAAACGCATGCACTACTCCAACGCATGAGAGTTGCTAGTTGTACTTTCAAAAAAACTTTACAATTTTTCCTCTAGAATGAATTCCCTCCTGCTATACTACTACATCTACAGCTTGATTGCTACGCATGATAAAAAAGGAAGTTATTGTCGCACCCTGTATATAAATAATTATCTTGAACATAGATTAACTTTTTCAAAAAAGAGACAAAAATCCATAAAAACATTATTGAGTTTTTGAATGTTTCTAATAATTTTCTACATATATATATATATTTAAGATAAAATATTTATATTCACCCTTAAAATGGTTCATTCATATAATATTTATCAGAAGAAAAACTTCATATTCTAGTTACAGAACTGTCGGATAATTCAAATTAATCCCATTAATCCTTAGACAAAGGGGATAGCGACTACCAGTGAATGGTTTATATTGCCCTGGTTATTGCTTGGAAGTTCAAAATGACCCATACTCATCTAGGGGCTTACACATAGTACAACAATTATAAATGGTCAATACAAACACCTTGGATTCTTTATCTTTCCAGAAGTGGCTTAATTGCTCTCTCAGATGTATTCCTTGGAGATTTCGTTAAGTTTCAAGAGGTATTTTGTGACATGCACAAGGAAAAATTGACAAAACCCTAGAGTGTTAGAGAGACTAATCAATGCTTAAAATCTCAAATTTGGAGTCAAATATCCTCAAAAAATTATCAAATGCTTAGCTAAAACGCGAACATGACATTGATTTAAAACTTTGAACATTAAATTGAAGAACAAGAAGGAAATTAGGAGTTTCAAACAGCTTGGGCCGTTATCAATGAATTTTTAAAAATTGAACATTAAATCTAAATTAATCAATCAAAAACTCCGATAAGAAACATAAATAAAAACATAATGCACTTACATGTCAAATAGTCACATATCTTTACAGTATGCCAAAAGTACACGCTAAAATATTGCTCACACAAACAAGTTGTACCATTATTTCATATTACTTCATAAATTTGATTTTAAAATCATGGTCCAACGGAACTTGACGTCCGTATTAAATGTTGTCCTAAATATGTAATTATATGTCTGGAAATTCTAAATTAGTGAGTTGTCCTCATACAAATTGTCTATTCCCAGTTTATAAGTAGTAAATCTTACATTTTGAGTGATATTCCTTATTATTTTTTGGAATTACTTAAACAAAAAAATTGAAAAATTATATTTTAGAAATTTCAGCTAGTCATAAAAAATTTAATTTAAATGTGACTAACTTTTCTCAAAATTTAGAATGTTTTGGAACAAAAAATTCATAAATCTACAACTCTTCACAAAAAAATTCAAACATTTAAATTTTAAATTTACATTTTTTGAAACTAAGATAACAAAAAAACCTTAGTTATTCTCCAGAATTTAAATTTTTTGAAATTAAGATAACAAAAAACCTTAGTTATTCTCAAAAATTTAAATTTTTCACTAAAACTTCAAAAATCTATAGTTTTTCTCCAGTTATAATTTTTTTTTGTTCAGAATTCAAATTTCAATTATAAATTTAAAAAAAAATCAAAATTCATAGGTATTGTTATAAAATTAACTTTCTTGGAAAAAAATTTACAAAAATAAATTAAATTTTAAAATTTTAGAACTTTTTTTTTTGAAAAACTAAGTTAAATTTCAAATAATAAATTTATTAAATAAAATTTTATGAATATTAAATTTTCTCCGACAACTGCATGCCGAACATCATTTTTTTCCATATTGTGTAACAATCAGATTGTAGAAGTAGGAGCGGAGTGGCCGTGGTTGTATTCTAGAGGGCATATTCTAAAGTTTTTTAGGAAACACAACCTGTCTCTATCATACGTTAGAGTAGTGAGGAACATGCGTTTGCCGTTGAAATTATTTATTGCCAAAAAATGGTTGAACAGTGTATTTTATTCAATTGAAGTAATTACAATTTATCTCTTGAGTTTTAATGGGGCAATTTATGATAAGTAGTTCATTGTTACTTTTCTTTTATAATTTATAAAGTTCGATGAACGCAAATAATCCTCGGATAATCATTCTAGAGAGCTAAAATTTGGTGCCATTAGATATAAAACTATGCAAAAAGATTTTTACTCGAATCAAATAATTAAAAATGGATTTAAAAACATTTTAAAAACCTTTTAATAATTTCAAATAACTAATTACCTAATCAAAAAATTATCCAAAATATAATATGTTGTCTATTAAATTTTTCATTTTTTTTGTACGTGAAGTGTATCCCTTTATAAATATCTACATGAAAAGTTATATGAAGATTAACAATGAAATGAAAATATGAATGGGTTTTAAAATACCAAACTTAACTTTTTTTAACAATTGGGGACGTCACCTATCAAATATGATTTGCAAAATTGTCTTAAACCAAAACTTTTAATGTGTTCTATCGTTATCAAACATAAATGATACCTTTTTGAATTAGAAAACTTATTTGATTGTCTTTTGGAAAAAATAAATTATGTAACCTTAGATGTAAGAATAAATTATTGACTATATATGTGAAAATGGACGCATTTTTAATTTCATATTTTGATGGGTGAACAATAGTGAACTTTATTTTTAGAAGAAGGTATAGTTAATTAAAGGTGACCATTTGATCTTGATCAATCAACCCTAAGATTTGTATTTATGAAAGTGTGCTCATCAAATTCAGCTGAAAAAAATGTATTAAAAATAATACAAACTCCTTGAGATGTCCTACGAATACAATCACTCGGGACAATATTTTGTGCCTCCGTGCCATGCCCACGCTCAAGGAAGGAACTAACTCCATAGATAATAATACAAGAGATCTTTAATTGATGTTAACAGATCCGGCGTCATGCTAGAGTTTTCAATTGGTATGGTTAGTCCTAATCGGGTATTTAGAACCAGATTTATTCCGTAAAAATAACCCGTCTTAAGACTTTTATTTTTTGGGAAAAGTGGCCTCATAGCTAACCAGATCTGAATCCCTTGGACTACTGTGTGCAAGGGGTCATGACGACGGTGTCTAATAAATGGGCATATATCACTGCTGACTCCTTGCAAGTTTCCATCTTCGAAGCAGTGGCCAACAGTGACAACAAGTTCCTTATCAATATATGTGCCTCGTTCAGAGCCAGGTTGGAGGATGTTGGCTGGAGCTGGAAGTGGTTGGTTTGTGTGATTGGCATTAAAATGGACTCCTAAATGTAAGAACAAAATATTTATGAATTGCTGCATTAATTTTTAGGAAATCAATTGTAAAATACATTGTCCTTCAATTCCGGATTTAAAATAATCACACTGTATAGTATCAAAGGTAACAAGTATTAAGGGCAAATAAAGTTGTATAAATATTCATTTTAATGTTTGAGTGGCAAAACACATTAAATATATAATCTTGTTAGGATTTGAATTAGTAGACAAACTAACGTCACTAATGCAAAGTAAATTTTTATGTTTGTAGGCTGGCAATCTAATAACTTCATCAACAAATAAATTTAATCAATTCGAACCATGTAATAAAATAGATTAAATTTATTCATTAACCTGAAATAAAATTGATAATTATCAAACGATGAGCAAAGAGAGAAAATAATTCATTGAACAAATTCATTATTTTTACAGTGAACTAAATTATTTCTTTTGATATATAGGTATAAAATAAATTATAGATTGTTGTAGTATTTCTTTTAAAAATGCAACAACAAACAGAAAATAAATGATTTACGACAAGTAATTACTCATAAATAAATATTCAATTCGCCAAAGCAACCCACACATTGTTATATCGTTGTTTGATTATAGAGAAACATTCAAACTTTGAAAATGTAATTTCAGGTGACTACATAATATTTATAAATAATTAGCTCTAATTTTGAAATATACAACGCTTAGATGGTCAAAGAAGAACCTTTTTTTTAGGGGGGGGGGGAAGTTAATGAAAAACATTTGTATACCTCCTTCAAATCCATATAAAGTGATCCGGTGATGAAATTGGAGTAAAATAACTTTATGTAAAGGAACTATATCACAAAAATTGAATAAATAGTAAAGATTTATACTAAAAACAATAATAGACAGCTACTTATGTCCCGCAATAACCACTTAATCAAAATACTTTACTTCATCTTCTATTGCCTTCTCAATCCTGCATCTTTACAGGGTTCATTTAAATTTTAGCCATCTTTTATTGTACTGAAGAAGCCTTAGTTGTATGAGAAAGGCAGTAATGGTGAGGTTCAATATATTCTCTCAAAATAATCCTAGATTAAGATTTTAACTAATACTAAAACTAATAAGTTTTTCAATTCTTTCAAGTTAGCTTGTCGATACCTGACAACTTTAGGTACGTCATTATGAAGGAAAATCATTTTTTTGATAGCTGGTGATATTGTGACTGCTAATTGGTCTTGTTTATTGCTGGAAAATGTTCATCTTTTTGCAAAAAATATAATAATAATTATTATAAATCCATTTATAATAATTATATAATCCCTGTATATTTTATGTCAACCTTTGTTTTGTTAGAGAAGTTAAGTTTATTTGTACAGAAAATAAAGTATTGAAGAACAAAAAAACTTAAACAATTACATTAATTTTATTACAAAAACAGTTTAAAAAGTACCGTACCAACCGCGTACAGTGAAGGGTGCCCCGTGGTTTGTACCGAACCGTGCGGTTAGCGTACCATACCAACCCTAGTATACATATCCCTTGAAAAATGTATAACTAAATAATCCCTGATAATATTTGAGTTATTAAACAGAGTTCTAGTAAAAATATAATATTTCAACCTGCAGTAATATTTATAGAGGTAGGGAGTTTAAGTTTAAGTTATAGATGGAACTCGCTTTTAAATAATTATTCTTTAAAAAATGAAGATTAAATTTCGCGCCAATTGTGTTTCTTTGTTTTGCAATAGTTTTTGTACTTCAGTGTGTTGTAAATTTTAAATACTTAACTGTAGTGATTTTAACAAATAGATATAACCATGATAATGTATATCTTTTTAATGAAGTTCAATTTACAGTTGCACATCTACTTATGAATTTAATTGGTTCCACAACTGTCTGGTAAAAAGTTCGTAGGTTGAGACATAAATAGCACTACTTGAATTCAATTTCACTTTTAGTTAGTATCAACCTTCAAACGATACGTGTAGAAGTACTTTAGCTGTCGAACAATGCTTCGTGAGATGGATAAATGGGATTGAAGAAACATTTGCTTAGGCAAAAAAATTGTACTGTAGAACACAATGCTTTGCTTAATTAACACTAATTGGACTCAGTAGCAGCAAAATCAATCGTTGAATAATCAATTATGAGAGGCAAAATGAGCGTTGAAGACCATGAATGAAGTAGACCTCCGAAAGAGGTCATCACTACACCTCCATCAGTACACTCCAGAGTCCAACCAACACGAGTGAACTACACGAGATGAACCAAATCTAACGTAACAGTCGGCTATCAAAGCTATAAAATCAATATTCTGCGATACACGTTGTACATGGTATAAAATTCATTTTTACTTCGAAAAGGACCAAACCAACAACAACGATTATTAGATGGATAGTTGTAGTGTTGAAGGAGAAACATGTCCCGTTTCATCAAGACAATACAACAGTGTAACAAATCACTGAAATTTATTGGAAAATTCCTTTATTATGGTAATAATTGCTTCTTCAGCCCGAGTATATTTTAGATCTTCCCCATTGACGTTTTTCTGTTTGCAGACCTCAAAAGAATGCATGTTGAAAAGCAAATTCAGAGGTACTTGTCAAATGCAATGCCTATTTTGAGACAAAAGAGAAATAGTACTATTGAAATGGTTGGAGAAATTGTGTGATAATCGTTGTATCTCCCCCAAAGGTAACTACATTGAAAAAATATATCGAGCTTTGCCGAATAAATGTGCTTTACTATGTTAAGCTACGAAATTTTCAGCGTTGAGATATTTCAATTTAGCTATTTGATACATTACAACTTTCAAATATGTTTTTTTTCATCAAGCTTTTAGATTACATACAGGAGAAGGGATTTAATGAGAAATAAATCCTTAAAGTATATATGTCGTAAAAATAAATTCTGAGACTTTTTGACAGTTTTGTATTTATTTGTGATTTTATAGGATTTGGGGTAAATGTTTGGTTAAAGGGTAGTTTTTTTTTCTTTTTAGCGTCTTTCTGTAATTATTTGAGGTATATTAGGAACTTAATTTGTGCAACTATTTTTAAAAGTCGGGCTCTACAAAATTAAACATGTACTGCTTCTATAAGTTGGAGTGTTTATGTGGATAAAAATAAATAATTGTGAAAAAATACAAGAAGAAAAAGGGAATTTTACGAATATATTACTGACAGAAGTGCCTTTAGGATTCTCTTCCTTCTAATAATTACTCTGCAATAAGTAGCTATCACATTTTGTATTTACAAACGTTCTTATGTTTTAAAATAATATATAGGTATATATGTAATTATATATTATATATAGTGTCCTGATATAACATAGAGTTGTAAAAACTTATGTCATAAAACTCCCTTTCTTAAAAAAAAGCAAAAATATGTTCAAAATTATACTATACGTAGCAATTTTGGGTATTTTCTACAACTATTTAGATTATGTTGGGATATTTTTATTTTATCCAACATATTAAAAATGAATTGATTTGAAATTTCCTTTTAGACAATCTAAATCATTTTAACACCTCAAAATGAGAACATATGAATACAATAAGGTTATTTTTCATGTAATTAAAAGACAAACCTTGACCTTAAATTTCAAAAAGTACCTTGAAACAAATCCATTACCTTGTAGAAAGACACATTACAGGATTGTTATTAATTATCATCCCTTCAATTTTTCGGCCTTTTCTTTCGAATTCTATATATTTTTAAATAATAGTGTAGAAATTCAAAATTCCCCACCCTTCTGCTTGATAGAAATAATAAACAAACTTTGTTCCCTCATTTTATGCGATATAGTAGTGTTAAAAAAAGTTCTAAAAATCACATTTTCCTGTATTTCTGATGGGATCAATATGAACGAAGATACCAACTTCGACTTTCGAAATACCATATTACTGTTTTGGATCCAGGATAAGTTTTGAAGAACTCTAATCTGCTTTCAGCAGGATGACCCACATTGTTAAAATATTTCCTGGTGTGGTGTGTCCAATTTTGATCCTCTTTGGCCTCGTCATTCTCATCATTGCAACCCTTGGACTTGGCCATGTATACTATGGTATAGAATAAGGGTAAACGTACAAAATTTATCAAGGATAGTCAGCTAGCAGCTTCAAAGTCTACTACGGATTATATTCCACAAGAAGCTGTGACAGATGCTCTAGTACTTTTGAAAGACTTTAAGGAATACTCTGTGCCAAATAAGAACACATTGAATAAATCTTTAATAGTTTTTAATATTTATCTTATAGACACTACATCTGATTTTGTACACTTTTTTGTAACTCTTATTCCAATAGTAGATATGAGCCTAATTTTAATTGGACGATAATTTACAACAACCTCTACAATTAGATAAAATACATATGCATGGATGTGAAGAATATAAATTAAATAACACTCTACTAAGGCATCCAAAGATGATATATTTTAACTCAAACTTCCATCGATTAATATGTACCCATATAAACATTTGACTGACATCTGTGATGTATGAGTCGATTTAATAAATATTTTTTGATAACACAACAACAAAAAAATAATGATTACCTACCGCAAGGGATCCAATGAATTATAATTGTACATTCGTATTGATATTTATGTATGCTGTACAATCTACATATTTCAATAAAGGTAGGTAGAATCTCAAATGTTATAGGTAAGATGAACGTAAATATCTTCAAGAAGATCTTTTCTCGTTTGAAATGCAAATTACAATATGATTTTACAATTATACATGCTCTCTTCCATGTACCTTAGTTATTGCAATAACCTTGAAAGAAAAGAAAATGGGTTTTTATTTTCTAGATCGTAAAAAAAAAAGAAATTACATATTTCTTTTTTTTTGGGGGGGGACCTGAGGAGGGAATTGTAACAATAGTAAAAGTCCTTGCTCTGTCAAAAATCACACAAAATATGTAATTTATTTGTAGGATCTTCATTGTCTTCCCTCATTTAAGCCCCCACTTTCTTATGGCCTTATATAATATTACGTAATTGGATCAACCATTCTCTTTAAGAACAAAAATACCCTTTTGTTGATTAAAATATCGAGAAGAATATAGAAGATAACAAGAAAAATATAATAATTCTTGGTACATTTATTCGTATCTTTGGGATATAAGCAATTGATAATAAGATACTACATGCATGTGCTGTAATAATCATATACCTACAAATTGAATCTAATCAATGAAAATGTCACTTTAAAGAAATTCCCAATTGATATTTAGTTTGTTATAAATTTTTATAATTGATATTTATTAGACTTGATTTGTCACAGTCTTGATTCCACTACATGACTGTACTTAAAAATCAACACATAATTCACATAGTGTCTTATTTGAGCATTTGATTGCTGAACTCGAATTATGTACTCATACCTATATCTGACCAAGGAGATATGGATATCTCAACTAATAAATGGGGAACAACTCATCAGTTTTAAAGAATAACATGATGACAACATGAAATTAGATTAATGATTCAGCAGTTAGTTTGATTAGTGTGATGAGATTTAAATAGTGAACATATCGCAACTAGTTAGATTGGGTCAAAAAACCATGTTTCGTTTTGTGCTGAAGCATTTTTTAATCGAACCAGCCAAATAGCTTGTGACGAGTAATGGCGTCAAAAAGGACTTAGGGATGTTGCTACTATAGTTGAAACTCAAAATTATGCGAAAATATATATAATCGTTTTCTACCGTACCTTTTAATATTTGTTCGTCCGCTTGACCAATAAAATGCTGCCTCTGTTTCCCATCCAAGCCACACCTATTTAAGCCTGACTTATTCCGGTAAATTGATTACTAAAGGGAGTACCTGGCATTGCCCTGATATACTAGGTCTTGAGAAACAGAACGAAAAACTAAGTTCAAATAATATTCAGATGCTTTTATATGACCTGCTATGCTTTGACTACACACTCTTGTTGCTTAAATTGATATTTTTTATTCAAGTAGTCATTAGTAGTCAAGTAGTCATGCAAATATTAGGTACAAACTCAAAAATAATGCATCGATCGACAGTCCAACGTTTCTATATTAATAGAAATATAAGTTTGAGTAAAAAAATAGTATAGGTTTGATCAGATCCAAGAATTGTTTTCCGAACAATATAAAATCTGATTTGATTCGACAATAATAAGCCTATTCCAAATAATAAAATGAAGAAAATTGTTCATTAACCGATCCAGTTTTCAGGTCGGTTGGGCTTTGGTTGTGAATTTATTTGTAATCTCTATAATTAAATAAATAATAGGGTAACAATTCAGAAGAATGACGCATTAGTTGATTATCATATAATTGCCAGTATTTTTTTTTTGGTATGATAAATGGAATGGAGAAAATCATCGATCATGTGGATCGAGGACCAGATGGAAAGGTTGAGAAATAAAATGAATACTTCAATATTGGATAATATCATAAATATATAAAATCTCTTCGTATAATGGAAGAAAAAACATATTTTTTCTTAAATTAAATACCATATCAGAGATTACAAATTTCTACATAGGTTTCAACCAATGACTCTTATGCAACATGACCGGTTCTATGTAAATCAACTTTTCTCCCAATCAAATATAAAAAACTCAATTTAAGTGACTTTTGAATTTGTTCCTCTTCATGATTTTGATTGGTGCTATAAAAAAATGAATATCTACATTACGGGGTATAAGTCATGTTCCTTTTCTAGATAGTTGATAAAAGGAATTCTTGCAAACAAATAAAATTTTCTTAACCCTTAGCCCCCTTAGTGTTGATTGAAGTGCTCCGTTATTTTTTATTCAATAATGTTAACAATAAATTTGACAGATCTTTTTATTTTTGTTCTGCTGCCTTCGGCTATTCTTTTATATTCCAAAAATGTATTTAAGTGTTTGTTAAAAGTGAATTAATACCTTAATGTGAGTCATTCAGAAAAATGGATGCGATCCGATGCATACAGTCAAACAGAGGTCATTTCTGTTTGTCTCCCGACAATGAACAGATGTAGAGTGACTAGAAAAATAAAATATCTAGATTCTACTGTCAGTCGATTCTCAAAGGATGGTCCTTCCAGAGAAAATGCCAAGAGTGAAAAGTTCCTCTGAACAATGTGATAAGCTATTTGATATTTGTTCTTGCCAATTCTTTGAGAAAAATGTCCATAGGGAAAAGTGTCGCTGTCCAAAGATTTCATAAAATCCTTTTTTACCGCACAAGTCATCTGGAAAATTACATGAAGCAAGACGGATTACTAAGACAATAGAATTTTAAAATTTTACATATCTGAATCATGTCCGACTAATAAACTTTTGAAAATTGTAAGATTTATTATAAACTTCCATGTTCCGATGTGGTTTCAGATAAAATTACATCAACCATGTAATGAAGGTGCTAGGCATTTTCAATATGCAATAAACTTATGGAAAGATATAGACAAGGATCTTGCTCTGAATGTCAAAAAAGTTCTTAGAAGAAATAGTTTTTTTTTGCACATCATGAAGATATATTTATAACTGATTTGGCTGATAGCGATTCAAAAGTTAGGAAATATGCATTCGATTATGTTTTAACTGAAAAAATGACATATGACCCACAGAGACAATTTAAAGTTCTTGATTTAATAAAATTTTAGTCCGATCATTTTTTAAAGAGTTGAGAAAAGAGGTATGTCGTATTTGACTTTTTTACTCATATGATTCCCTCTAATATTCATATTTCCGTTGCCTTTTGAATGATTTCGTCTAAGATGTCTAGGCAAATGTTTGTGTGTGAAGTTTAAAACGCTGTAGTGTCATTTAGTGACTTGACATACAGGTAGGTAATTAATATAGCTATAAAATAAAACTTTACAAATTATAGCAGAAATATTCAACATTTGGAGAATAATTTTTTACTTAAGTAATCGCATTACAATCAGTAGTATATCTGATTTTATTGTTTATAAATTGGTCCTCAAATAAAAAGCAGAAACATACATTTATTTACAAATAGTCAAACGAGTAGAATACATTTATGATAAGTACTTTTTGTGTCATCTTCATTTGAACGTAAATTTCAATGTCCACTCCACAATTAAGTCATCGAATTGATTTTACGCTTTCGTCGGGAGCTGTTATAATTTTTTTTTTAACATTTGAGTAGCTGAGATCATAATAATTGGAGGTGGTATACATTTAAAAAAAATTACTTTTGATTTTATGGGACACCCTAATACACATATAATATAAAGAGGTTCTAATATTTCTCTTCTCCCTCTCTATGAATCTTCTCTCCTCTCGGCTAACCTTGTCCATCTGAACTCGTTTAGTGCATCCCAAGCTAAACAACTCGTGGGAAAACATGATGGTACTGTGCTACAGACAAGAACCCTCAAACACTATAATTTGATTGCAATCTTCGAGGCCACTTGCTCAAGATCACTGGCTCCCCTAAAACCATACAAAACTTCGTTGTTAGATGCCTTCCTACCCAATTTGGAGTACACACCCTGGCTAATTTCTGGTTTTATATACTTCAGGGCACTATAATCCCTGAAATTGAGTGTTATTGTCTTTTTTTTTAACTACATTACTGGCAGAGTGTCTGGTCGTCATAGAAGAGCCCTTCAGTGAAAAAGACCCATACAAGATCTCTTTCAAGTACATCTGTTTTGGTTTAAGGATAGGATCCCAAACACCCTTGATGAAGTCTTGTACTCTTTTTGTTTCACTCACAGTCTCTTTAAACTTGTCTGTGTGGTCTTGCCAAGAAATTATGTCCCAAATAGTAGATGTGGCCACGTTGTAGGGGTCCCCGTCTTTTTCCTTTTGGATTAAATGAGTATTGCTGGATTTGATTTTTCAGCATCAACATTAGAGGATGAACCCCTCTTGCATTTAACACATCGTCAAATGACACTAACCCTAATTATTGTTCCCTTTTTCAGGTAGATATATGATAATCAGCTCATTTCCTTCGATTGGGTCCCCTAAGCCTATAGTTAGCCAGTATGCTCTTCATGATTTGATCGAAACGCTATTCATTTATCTCATTGGCGACCACTATAAACGACCTGGATACTTTTTACCTTCAGCTTCTAGTATCGCCCTCTTCCTCGGGAACCCTACATGTGGCGCCCTCCTCCTCCAAGATAATAAAAGGAGATTCCACTATAATTTTAAGTCAAGCATTCCCAAGCCTCCACGTTTCTTGAGAGTGAGCAAACGGCTCGTCCCAACCATTTTTGGGAGCCAAAACAAATCAATTCTTTTCTTCCTTCAAGTATAGTATGGCACGATGTCTCATTATATGGTGTACATTTCAGGATGTGGTTTACTCTTGGAATTACCACTTGATTCCATCATTTTATTCTCTCAACAAGGGTGAGTATATGTTTTGAAATTTCATAATTGGAGTTGGTAATAATGCTATCTAGCTTCCTTAGGGACAAACCTTGATTATGAATTTCATTTTTATTAGAAAATAATGTGTACTCAAAAGGGCAATAATTCCATTACAAAATATCAAGCTAGTCCTTAAGCAAGTAAATCGCAACCTTTTCATCACTGCAGGGACCCTAAGGAATTTTTTAAAGGGAGTAGAGTCATTCCACACTAAAACAACTAGAAGAGATAACCAGTTTTTAAAAAATGATGTAAAGACTACAAAGGTACAAAATATAGGATGCTCTAAAATTAGCTAATCAAATATATTTTTCTTGAAAAACCCTCACTGAAGTTTAATTAGATTCTCACTTCAACATAAATCATTTCCGCATTTAATTTCAATTATGATCAAAATTATTTGTGTAACTTAACTAATACATATTAATTCCCAAAAAGTAATTTTGTGCTTATAAGATGAATTAATCTATATACGACACATATATACAACAACTTATTTAATAACTTGCAGTAATTTACAAGGACAAATTTAGGCATGTGCCGGACCAGGTAAGAAAATACAAATGACATTGTCGTTAACAAAATATATTCAGCTCCACTTTATCAAATAAAAAAGTCCTTAGCAAATCCAATATGTTGAGAACCTAATAGATTTGTATTTTGTGCCCTCCTGGTATCTACATCGTGAAAAAAAAGAGTTAATTTTTAGATATATTGTAACATGTTTTCAAATTTTATAAACGTTTTGAAAATACAACAACTAATTTTGGGCGAATATTTGTGTCTAGGATTTTTTAAGCATATTTTTTTTGATGATGTTTTTTTTTAAATTATAAATTTATTAATTATCTTGATAATCTCAAAAATCTGTCGACGATGCACTAAAGTGATATAGTGTTTCGCGGAACACTGTTTGGGAGTTAATGCTTTAATTCTATTACACCCAATAAGTTCCTATCTAATCTGAATTTTCTTATTTTTTAATCTTTATCCAATGTTCATTTGTAAGAATCAAAAGGTTTTTTGATTTTATAATTTGTTAGAAATTAATTATTGCTTACATTCAAAGTAATGGACTCAACTTTTCTTGCTCATTTTGATAAAAAAACAAAAGTGTTTACCCTTATATCACCTATAAAAAATGATTTGTAATTTTTATAAATACACGTGATTTTAGTAATTTTTTGATGGAGCAAAACGTTTGAAACTCTATAATGTCGTAGTTAAGAAATTGGTTCATTGGAATATATTTGCAAAAAAAAAAAAATCAACTGTTAAAATCAAGGATTCCAAAATTCATGTATCAAATATGACACGTAGGACTTTATTAAATAATTTAAAAAAGTCTAAATTTTAATACCGAAAAGTGATATTTCACAATATCGTGCAACAAAATCAGAGCCGCACCATTTGGTGGGTCACATTATATTTACCTAGTCATAAACCTTGGATTTTTTATTTAATTAATGATGAAGTGTATTTGATTCCTTCCCTTGATTCGTGTGAGTGAATTGAATATCAAGGTTCTATAAACGTCAAGTTTGAAGCATGAGTTTTCAATTTTTTCTAAAGTAATGGAAAACTATTTTTGATGTTAATTACAAATGTTTTCTACCTATTATAGTCTTAGTGACTAAAAATATTATTGAATTATCGTACGATGGATATTTGACATTCCCTATGGAAAAAGTTAGCAAAAGTTTCCTTAACGATTGAAGAGATCAACTGAAAAAAAATGTACTACACATCTCTGTACTCCATTAATATGATTTATAATGTGTGTTTTGGCAGCTATCCATTTTTTTATAACGTATAAAAAAAGACAACTCAAACAGCAATATTTGTTATTCAATATGTCGTCCTTCACAAACAATAACGTTGGCGAACATATTGGCACCTCTCGACGATGTAGCCTGTGCTCATAGCGTACCACACAGTCCTGAAGATAGCTGGGAGTGAATCCAAATTTTGATGAGAGGTAAGTACGGCAACCATTCTTTTCCAAGAAGCTGTAAGCTGAAAAGTGCAAGGGGTTGATGTAGAAACTTGAGGAGGTTCATATGGAGGCAGACCACAAATCCGTAATATTGTTGCTTGGTTCTTTTTTACTTAATTAGGCTTTAATGAACTTCTCGATGTTGAAGGCAGTCTGGATGTAGATTGCAAAGTCTCTGTAGCCTTTTCAGTATTGACTTTGTTGTGGAGGAGATTGCACACCTATTGTCTTTTGTGTTGTTGCTCAGATATTTTTGCACTTGGAGACATGAAGTAAAAACAAAACTTTCTTATTTTGTCTCAGCTGTCGCTTGGCTACGTAATGAAACCTTGTGATTAAAAATAATAGGGGAAATCCTAATGTAATACAACTGTAAGTTTTTGGGCCCTGCTTTGTAGTGAAAATTATTTTTGTGTAATTTTTATTTTTAGGGGGTAAGGTAAATAAACGGTTCTAGGACTCCTATCCCCTGGACTATTATTCCTGTCATTTGATTCCTAGTATTCAAGTCCCCGAGCCATCTACAACTATTATATTAAATAGCAAACACACATTGAATCTTTAACGGCCATACAATCATATTTATTCAATTGACTTAATGACGTAGGTATTAGTGATATGTTGGTGTTCTCTTGACGTCATTACTTGGTACCGTAATTTATTAATATTGATAATACATTTGTCAATTTATACTTTGGAACTTCAATGGTTCTATACATTGAAGGCAGAGAGTTGGATTTTCTTTTTGATCCGTCTCTTTCAATACTAGAAATATGAGGTTCTAATATATATCATCAAATATTAGGTATGAATGATATGCATTTATATTCGTATTTTGAAAATTTCCATGCTGAATATGCCGTTAAAATTACTTTAGAGGATTTGGAATGATTTTATTTGACTTTTGTAATGCTGCAAAATACATATAGTAAAAATAGGTTATCATGTAAATACTCTTTCAAAAAAAGATCCCTAGATTCATAGTATAAAATAACCTACGGACATTCAATGTTTTACTATGGAATGAAATATTTATTGGAACTTATATGGCATGCCTATGGTGAAACAACTAGGCTAAGTATTTATTTTCATTGATTTTTTTCTTGATTTTTTCTATTAAAATTTTGATGCTTTATAGAACTCATAATTACTTTTGGATTCGAATTTGAAAGTTGCATTCCCCTACAACCGCTCCAATCAACCCTAATACTCATATACCTTTAACGTGAAATGCTACGGGGTAAACGGACACGAAGTACTAATTTGAGGGGGGGGGTTAAATTAAGGAATGGGTAATTGAACAGAGGTTCATTAACAGTACATTTACTGTTCCTCCCCCCAAAAAAAAAAAAAAAAACACACATTGGGGGGGGAGGGAGTAAAATTTTGTAAAAAAGAACCACATTGTTTATGAATGACCCTTCAGAAATTGGAATGATTTTGAGAAAATTCGCAGGTAAAAATGGTCTTAAGTCCGATAAAGTCTCAGCTTTGATTCCAAGCTATGACTCAAGTCTTTGCTTTTGAGTGTTCTTCAATTCTCAAGTTATCAAAATATATACTCGACTACAAGTCACTTTATCTGCTCGTAATAAAAGAAAAAAACTATTTATATTAAATCTATACAATAAAGTTATCTGTCTACTTAGTTATGATACCTTCAATGACTGGCCTAATTGGCAGACGAAAAAAACAACGAATAAAATTACCCACATACGGAAAAATATTAAATGCAATTTGATTCAGATCATAAAATAAAGGTCTATTTAGTAGTCTCATATGATTTCATACAACATCTTAAAAAGGTGTCTGATTATAATAACGATGCAGTTGACTTCATATTTTATACTCAGTTTAATTATGTTTTTTGAGATCAAACAATGCATGTTTTTTTTTCTTTCACACAGTTTATTTATATATGTAATTAAAAAATGTTCATAACTGTAAATGGGAAATATTTAAATATAGGCACATACTTTCAAAATTGTTTGAACGTTATCAATGGATTTTGTAATCTGTGTTTGTTCTTGAATATACATGTATATAAACTATATGATTTTTTTTCTTAACTCTATAATATCATAAATGAGCTTTTGAATCCTCTATTGGAAAAGTTGACAATTTTTAGGATCAAAAACTGGATGAATGAAATTGCAAATATAAGATGAATGAATCATTCAACAGAAAAAGCTGCAAATTTCTCACGTACGACCTCTCAGTGTTCCAAAGGTATTGATTATTTGAAAAAGATCTAAAAACATGAATTTTTATGAAAAATATAAGTTTAATTATAGAAGTTTTATCTGTTAAAAAATAATTAGTAACGTAGTTCAGTGGACAATGCGCTTGATACACATTATTATTTTGAACTCAATCTAATTTTTCCAATTATGTTAATGAACAACAAAGACATTTCCTCGTTCAAATTGAGTATTTGTGATTTCTTTTATATGTACTATAATATTTATTTATACTTAATCATTGCAACTCCATATGAACAATGTAAAGAACATCATTTATTTTTTCCCAAAAATGAGCAAAAAATTCTATTGGTTGACTTTGAATTAGAAGAAATTCTCAATTTCTTACCAAAAAACTAAATGTTTGCAATACTGAAAGAAGAAATTTGCAGGTTTTTTATGTTTTAAGATCCATTCATTAAATAATTGTCATTGAGTTCTTCAAGCTTTTGAGCAAAAAAATGGTCAAACTTTCAAATAAAACATTGATACTGAAATATTAACTTTATTTTAATTTTACTCAGGAATTAACTTAGTGTGGGTTATAGGGTTCAAGAATGGAACAACAGATACCTGAAAAAAAAAAGCTAATTATTCCTTTTCTGAAATGAGGCGGTTTTTCTTATATAATGCACAATAACATATCATGGTAAAAATTGGTCTGCATGTATTTATTTTGTTCAACAGTTTTAAATGTAAGAATGCATAGTATTGAGTCGGTCTTGAAAAGTACTTCTAAATTTTTTATTTGTTATTCTAGGCTTTATTCATGAAAAAAACACTGGGTGCACAATTAATTATCTTGTTTGATCTTTTTTACTTATAGATAACATTAATTTTCGTACAGATTCAAATTTTATGTTGTTAAAATATCAACTATAAGCCCTTACAATGGTCTTACCTACAATAATATTATTATTACCACTTGCCATAGATGTGAAAACACTCTGAATTTTATACATAACCTTTTTTTTTAGAATTTGATCTTTTCATTTATTTATTGTCATTGCCATTGCTAACTTGCCATATTCATTGTTCATTCTTCAACCATTAAAAAGATATATACTAAGTTTAACAGACCAATCCTTTTCTTCCTAAATTTACCCTATTCCTTTTTTTAATTCGTATACAATATAAGTTCTATCCTTTTCTGTTTGTACAATATTATGTTTTTTGGATTTTTAATTTTTTGGGTGCTTTTTCCAATTGCCACCCCATACCATAAATAAAACTTTAAGACACGATCAATTGATCTTGTTTTTGTTTTATGAAAAATATCAAGTAGCTTGTAAGCTGAGGAATCTGGTCGGATTAGAATCATAGCCCTATATACGTAACTCAGAATTATGAAAAACTTTTATTTTATGTCGATAGTCTCTTTTGGTCTCCGTTTTTAAGCTTTGTCATTGTTTTTCCAATCAGGGCGGACGAACATCTTTTTTCTTCGGTTTGGACTTAATGATTTTTTCTCGACTAATATGGACCTATATTTCGGCCGAGACCTTGATAAAAGACCTTAGACCAAAATTTAATAGTATGTAATAGTAGACCAATTTGTTTTGGTCTCAATTTTCTCTCCTATCCGGATTTGTGAGTTGTTCAAATTTGGTTTATGTAACACATTTAATTTTATAGGACAATACTGAGCCAAGAGCCACAATTTTGAAACACATATGACGTCATAAATTGCATAATTCAAAATATATGAATTTCATTGTCAAAATGAAGCGCAAAAACGCTCAAAACATTTTACTTCACCGATTATTGAAACAAGTAATTTAATGTAGTTTCATCTAAAGAATAGGTAACGAGCTAATTTTAAATGTGACTGATCCTGACCAATTTTTTCTTTGAACTTATTTAAAGCACCCAAAAAGTTTGATTAACTAAAAATCACAACAATCTTGGAGCCTTTTAGGATTTTCAGACCGAACCTCAAAACTATTATCTTTATTTGTAAAACAAAGTTTGTCAATCTGAATGTTATTGACGCCTAATATATTGAGCAGCACTCATTATTATGTAAATAAAATGAATATTTCTGATATCTTTCCAATTCCTTCCTTGATGATTGTATTATTATGTATATAAAATGTTCATGATTCTAATCAGTTCATTACATTAAAGGAAGCAAATCTTTAGAATGTAAACACATGTAAGAATATATTTTTATTTCTTTAAATAATTAAGGATCTTCATCACCTCAGTAGGAGTACACCTTTAGAGTAGGAAGGCAATTTTTTTTTACTATTATGGGGGGGGAGAATGAAACAATAACACCAAAATATCAATCTTTTCTTAATACTTCCTTATTGTTTTTTCTACTGTTTTGAATAAGATATAATCTTTTTCTGGAATAATAATAATTCAATCTTTTTCTATATTCCTTTTATGCTATGAATTCTACTCCTATGAAACCATTGCACATCAAGACAACGATAATTGCATATATGTACTTATAATTTTGCAAACAAATAATTTTTTGTATTGTTAGATAATTTTGACAGAATGCTACTTTTTTTTTTGAAGGACCTGCTTTTCTTAAAGAAAAATATATATATTTTGCTAGTGGTAATAATATAAATTATAAATTGAGACAAAAAATATCCAAATTTTGACAACATACTTACATTTTTGAAAAAAAACAAACTGTGTTTCTTTTTACAAATTTGACAACAGTATTTTAGTCAAGGGGTGTAATTTCCCCCATACCTTTCTTTCGCAGTCGCGGGCCTCGGCATGTACATTCAATTATGTAGTAATTCGAGTTGTATCTCACAATTAATACAAAAAAAATTGTAAAACTCATGAACCCAATACATTATCGACACAGCAAAACGGTGTCTCTAACGATTCCCTTCTTGTAGTATGGACGGCAAAAATGTAGATAAAATAATAGAAATTGTCGAGTTGAAGCTGTATGTGAGCACTACGTTCATTGCCCAGTAACTGATGATTAGCCCAAAAACCCTTGCAAAACATTTTAATTGCATAATTCAAACTATATGAATTCCATTGTCAATATAAAGCGCAAAAAAGCTCAGAATTTTTTACTTCACCGATTATTCAAACAAGTGATTTAATGAAGTTTCTCGTCAAAATTACTTTTAAAGTCTTTCATTTTGTGTAGTTAAAATATCAAGTATAAGCCCTTACAATAGTGTTACCTACAATATTTTTACCTCATATCATCTCAGTGAAACCACTCTGTAGTTTATATACAGCATTTTCACATATATTTTCACATGGCCACTTATAAGTTGTATTTTCAAGAAAATACAAAAGGGGAGCAGGTTTGATTATATTTACATCAAATGGACAGAAAAAAAATAAAAATTGTCTACAATGATCTTTTAGAATACAAATTTACCTTTTATATATTCATAGTACATCATTTTAGTTTAGAATTTTAACATAAACAAACTAAATATTAATCAAATCTTTTAATTTTTCATTGGCTATCTGTAAAATAGGGTGTTGGCGTAAGTAAAAATTAAGATATTTAGCAAATGTATAAAAAATGAGTCCTCAACAAAAAGTATTATTTTTTTTTTTTTTAAATATAAATGTACCAAATTTGAATTTAAGAATGTATTTAAAAAGTTTCCTCATATCTAAAAAAAATATTGAATATAAACTTCTCAAAATATTTTAATTTTGTAGGCAAAAGTGAATGCTAAAAAATTAGAAGATATTAGATAGATTAAATTCAATTTTTGAAGTAATATCCAGTGAGTTTTCATCATGGGATTGTATCCCATAATCATAATATACACAACAAAAAAATCTGACTTATTAATAATTAAATATGAACAAAATCATTTTGATATATTCCTTATGATTAGTATTTTCCGAATGAAGTTTGTTATGTAAATAACTCAATGGCTTACATCTCTCTCAAAATCAATAAGAAAATGGAGCTATCGTGAATGATGATGTTGAAATAAATTCAAAGATAGTGACATTCATAGGCTTCAAATTTTGGCATTAATAGAGATGACCAATTAATCTTAGTACAACATAAAAGTAATCTTTGATGTATTGGGTCATGAAAAGTATAAGAAATAACTAAAATCAGAACGACATTAAGTTTACTATGCAGATGATATGAAGGTAGAAAATGTCTACTCTGGAGTGAGTACAATTGTACATGTGTCAATAGTGATTAGCATAATTTCTAGTTTGGAGTACCTGAGTTCATTTTCAAAGGTGGTAATCCCAGAATTATAGGTTCGATTGTAAATTTGTAAGTAAATTCTAATAGAAGTTAACATTAACTAAAAAGAGTAGAATCATACTCAAAAATTTATAAGGTGTATTTACCATCCCATTTGTATTTTTAAAAGCGATGGTATACTCATTTGGAAAAAAAAAATCCTGCAAAAACACAAAATGTTATGCTAGGACTAGTTAATCTGTTATATGATAATTTGAAATCAATAGGAAATAGTCTCGTTATTCAAAATTTGACTACAATGTGGTATGTAGATAACTCAATGGCTTACATCTCTCTCAAAATCAATAAGAAAATGGAGCTATCGTGAATGATGATGTTGAAATAAATTCAAAGATAGTGACATTCATAGGCTTCAAATTTTGGCATTAATAGAGATGACCAATGAATCTTAGTACAACATAAAAGTTGATTGGTCCAAAGGGAAATAAAGTATGTAAAAATAATAAATAAATATTTCAAATTACGAGTTTTTTTAATTAAATTTTTCTGAGAGTTGCATAACTTTTACAAGATTAATAAAATTGTCATAGAACAAAAATTTACAATAAAATATTTTTCATTAATACCTTTTCTAAGCCATTTAATTAATGCTGATCAAATGGAATAAGTCAATTCTTTGGAAAAGTCATGTGACTCAAATATCATCTCCAAAAATACTTCTTTTGATTATAATAACCTTTTTTTGCGTCATTGCTGTTTAAGACAAAAAATAAGAAATAGTCTATGTTCTGCAAAGTGTTCCAAGGGGCTACATGTCAAAAATCAACTCTAGCCATTGAGTTAAAAATAGAGAGAAATAACAATTTACTAATATTTGATTTTAGCGATATGAAAATAGTGTAAATCTTCCTGAGTAGAATTCAAAAGAAAAATATAAGTTGGCAACTTTGATAGAGGACATATCTGTTGATTGAAGTCATTATAAAAATCCCTGCTCGGCAATATATTTACGCATAAAAATAGGGAAAAATAATTAATAAAAGAACTGATGTCTTGCAAGTTACTTTTCTATACTTTTGTTGGATAATATATAACTAAGAGGATTTCGACAATTTCTACATCCCAAAATATATATTTATGGCATAACATACTTTAATAAGACTAATGAACTTTCCTTTATTATTCTTACATACGTATATACATAAAAAATGTAATTCCAATTAATAAAATGTAATTTCCATCACATTTTGACAGAATGCATTTTGATATCTTATTTTTTTTTTTTTATTTACTTAGTAGATGCACCATTTTTTATAAAAAAAAAATCATTTACTAATACATATATATTAAATATATATTTATCAACTTTGGAATGGATGAAATCATTTTACTCGCAGTTAGTGGTCTATAGATATCATTATATATGTGCACATACCTATATGATCATCCTATGAAGTAAAGGCCATAGTTATTTACGTACAATTTCACAATCAAATTGTGCATACAGTACGCAATTTTATACATACTTATTTTGATTTATGCTTGGAAATCATTTGAAAATTATTATGTTTATTATTATATTTTTAGTAGTTCCCATTTTTTAACTAGATATTTATGCATAAATGTAAGTAGTCCTTGCAGATATAAGAGTTCCTTATCATAATCGATTACAAGAACGAACTCATCTTTTTTTTTACTTTTCATACTCACGAAAAATCTGCAATGTCTATATATACAGGATTTCATGAGAGTTTAATTAAGAATGGTAGATTATGATGCAATCAATGAAATGATTTTTGATAGAGATTATTTTAAAGTTAATTAAAATAAAAAGATAATCTGTAAATATTTATTTTACTTTCATAATGAGTCTCTTTGCAATTTGATTGAAGTGTTTTTACGATCGATATTTGATAGTTTTATAAAAATATGTACAGGATCAAATTATCGCCAAAATATTTTTCTACAAAAAACAACACAAAATATACATTTTTTAACTTTTTTATTGAAAATCAAAACTATGACGAGTATATAGGTATAGAGTAGCCATTCATTTGATATAAACACCGTTGGCATCAATAACGGTCTCAATACTGCCTCTGAACCGACCGCAGGCTCTTCTGACCATCTCATTGTCTATGTTGCCGAATACCTCCTTGATGGAGTCCATCAGGCTGGCCTTGGTGCTATGGGGATGTCTGTTGGTATGTCTTTCGACATAGTCCCAGACAAAATAGTCCAAAGGATTAAGGTCGGGAGAGTTAGGAGGCCACAAATCCTTGACCTTCATGGACCTGGTAGGGGCATCCTCAACCATCTTCTTCACTTTGTCGACAAAGTCGGTGTCCCTGACCTTCCTGTCGGCGCCCTCCTCCTTGGGTGCCCTCTTTATGGTGGCATCAACATCCCAGGTGTCCTCTAGCTTCTTACAGATACGCTGAACAGTCCGTAAATTCACTCCTAAGGTTGAAGCAATCGTTGAATTGGAGATTTCACCTCCATTATTAACCAATGCCATGACTACGGCGGACCTCGAGAGCTCCTCGTTCCACTTATAGCTCTTTATCTCCTCATATGATGACGACATGATGCTAACTGAACTACGTATCTTCAGCTGACGAGAATAGCTTTCCTATTTGGTAACCAGTTTTTTATTTGATAATGTCGTCTTCAAGTTATCAAGGCTTAAAGTAGGCAACAATTTGATCCCTGCTCCCTGTACATATACCGAGTGTTCCTTTAAAATCTAAACCCTTTGAATTTGAAACTTCAACAGGATATAATCTATTAATTAACAATAGAATTTCAACAAAATTAATACAAAACATAGATTTGTGTTGGAGCTCTCTCATCATTAACTCAGGGTTTTATTTTATTACTAATTTTTTATGCTTTAATATATTGAAATATGAGTTAATTTCAATCATTCACACTTCACTAATTATTAAATTAGTGAAGTTGTTTTTATTTCAATGGACCACCTGGTATAAAGAAAATCTAAAGGAATAAATGATCTAATGGCCCACCTCTGTACACTTTATAACTTTTCTCCCATATTAATGAAAGTGCCGATAAATTTAGTTATAATATCCAAAGGCTCATTGCCTCGAGTGAAATATTCTGCTCCCTTCTCTGAATTTTCCTCACTGATCTCAATATTACTTCAGAAAGGGCATTGCCTCAATGATCAATATATGATTATTATGAAAAGTGAATAAATAAAAAAATAACTTGTCTTTCGTTTTTTTTAACTTTGAATAAGTACACAACTGGTTGGATTTCAATGCAGATTTTTATATAAATAATTTACATAAATTTATACAATTGAAATAAGGCCAAAATATAATTTATCCTTAACGGAAAATCTAAAACGGATTTTTAGTTTTTATTTGGATCATCGGGTTACAGAAAAGTCTGAGGTTATAGTAATTTGGGACTATTATTGTTGAAAGTCCTTTTTTTTACCATTAAGAACATCACCAAATTGAAGTACAATGAATAAAATTGGTGTCAAAGGTTGTTTATGGTTATTAAAGTGTTTTTATTGATTCTGTATCTTGTTCTTAAGTTGACATATTTCAATTTTTGGGCTGAAAAATGATAAAAAATGACACTTTCCTACATACTTTTATAACTTATTCCCGATTCATATCGATAAGGAATATCATAACCTATATTAAAAAAAATATTCCATGTTTTATTGAAAAAAATATATAAAAAAACGATTTAAGAAATATTTATATCTCAAGAGATGTGTTCGATTTTGTATTTTTCGGCGATCCTATTTTTTTGGGGGTGTAATAGTAAAACACGCCCTTAAAACAATACCCAAATTAAAAATAGGATTTATAAGAATTATGGAAAAAGGTTTATTAAGAATACATATAGTGTTTTTAATTATTTTTTATCTTACTCTGAACTCAATAAATTTCCATTTTTAGCCTGGAAAATGATAAAAAACGGCACTCTTCTTTATACCCTTATAACTTATTCATAATACATAGTGATGAGAAATATTATAGCTTATATTATACAAATATATTCAATGTATAATTTAAAAAAATATTTGTTTATGAAATATGCATCTCATATGTATATATATCGAGTTCAAAATAAGATACAGAATAAATAAAAACACATTTACATAAGTTTTATTAATCTTACTTTTAGTTTGAGGATTTTCTAAGGGTAAAAATGACTCTGAATGATAATAGTCCAAATTACTATAGTCCAATATATTTCAGAATTTAGATGACTGAGAGAGAAAAAGACATCAATTTTGGATTCTCCACTCATAGATATATTTGTTATTGTCTTCCATTTACTTGTACAAAATTCCCCCTCCCTCTTATTGTTACACTGAGTTATTCTTCAAAAATAATACTGATGAATATAATGAATATGTTTATCTTCCTGTTTATCGTTTATCAATGACTGTTACATCCAAATACCAAGACTTTTAAAAATATACTTTCTATTTGATTACAGTTCATGTTCAAGATAAGTGTAAAATCAATTAGATCATTTCCTTATCTCAATTAACTTTTTAAACGTCAAATTAATCAAAGAAAATAATATGAAATCGATTTTTGATAAAGATTATGTTGCATAAAAATGTTATTATATCATGGGATATGGCTTGTGATTTAAACATAGTAAGAATGGTAGCTTAAACTTTAAAAGTTTTCTAATATAAAACCTATACATAAGCAAGAAAAATCATAGGAAGATAATAAGGAAATGGTCCTCCAGATCCCCTGTGGTTTTGGCCCTGGTACACTTTACATAAAACTAGTTGAGTAATGGGTGGAAAATCAATTACTGCTTTAAATTGAGTCACTCAATCACAAATGTTTTTAGTACAACTTTTTGGCCTTACCCTTGTATAACATATTGTATTTTTAAATAAACATACTGTTTTTTTACCTTGTTTAATCCAGTACAGCTACAAAATTACTTTTCTATTAGTTGCTATATTGTTTGTTTAAGATGTTGTTTGCATTGTAAATTAAAATATTATCTACTTAAATACTTCGATGTTACACGCTACCATATAGCTGGCTAAAGTATGCCAAGCTTTTGAACGACAGTTCATTGATTTTTACTTTCAAGTTTATAAAATATGAATAAAAAACTACTAACTATATTATAGCGTTCAAATATTGATCAAAAAACAACTAACTAGGGATATCCTTACAATTGAATGTGGAACATAAAAAAAACGAGTTAGAAATAAGAATTAAATATAAAAATATATCTGTAAAAACACTGTTGAAAATTCAAGCTCTTAGCCTACATTTTGCTACTCTCTACTAACATAAAGTTTGCTATTGGCCAACAAATGTTTACTGTGTCCTGATAATTATCAAACAATTTCCATATTAATGCAAAAGTCTTTGTAATTGAAAGATGTTACCCTATGAGCAAAACATGGACTCTCCAGCCTCCTGGCCTTCACTACCTATATCAAAAGGTAACCTGGTGGTACTCATGTATGAAGAAAATCTCAAATCGCCATACACAGTTCTCCTGTTGGTTTTTGCAGCCACAGAGAAGTCGTTGGAGAGGCGGTTCATCGATTTGGTGAGGTCCTCCTTGATCTTCTTCTCCAAGCTAGACAGGAAATCTGTATTCCTTTTTAAATTGTAGCCTTCCACTTCCTGCTTTCCTGGAGAGGTCTTCTTCATCATTCTTCAACTTGGCCATCTTAAAAATCAGACCCCTAATAATGTCACAAATCCTCGACACCTCAACTACAGCATCTAGGAGATCTGAGATACGCTGCCTTTTGGGCTTCTTGCTCACTCATGATGACGAAATGTTTATTTTTGTTAGTTTAGACACAAAAGATGGTTGAACCAGAATGTCAAAAAATAATCACTAAACCTTCCTTTAGTATTGAGATAATTAATATTATTTAACAGTCCACGTTTTGCTAGAAGACACTATATACCATTTATATTTAAAAAAATCGAGGAATATACAAATAAGAAAAAATATTTTACTAATTATGAACATGTAGAGTATTCATATAAGTGATTTTACATGGAGTGGGTACAATTTTTCGTAAAACTTACGAGTAGTTTATGTATGTGTGTTGCTTTTAAGGAATGCCATGTAATAATGGTTATTTTATTAGATTATAATTTGAATATTTTGGCACGATTGGGACAGAGTTTCTGTAAACGGATGACTCCATCACTAAGATTTTCATGTTCAACTGAACTTTTAAGCGTTATTACGGTTACTATGTACCCATTCTCAGTAAATGCTGCGATACTATAATAATGCTAAAGCTACTAAAACTTTGGAACCATAATATCTGTGTATTTTCAAAGTCTCTTAATCAAATTTCAAGCAAGTAATCTGTACTTGAATTATTTAAAAATTGCAGCATTTTCATTGAACTTATACTTTGAATAAAGATTATGTAAAAAAGAAAAATTGTCTTGATCCTGGTAACTTTGTATTCAAGATGTGAGAGGACGGGAAGGAGTTTAACATTGAATAGTACTAGAAAAATGATATCTTTCCATCATTTTCGAGGGTTAGACTTAATAGAATTTAAATTTTGAAGATTGAGAGGATGTGTAATGTATAAAAAATGGTCAAAGTAATAATTTTTATTTGGGGTTGGTGTCATATTATCCGAGCATGAAATATGTGAGATGTCTTAGTCAATGAAAAATATTTTCGTTATCATAAATAAAATAAAAAATTCTGCATTATATTATATATAATGCAATAAGAGACAAAAAAAAACTATTAATTTATGCATATAATATTGTTCAACTTCGATAACTAAATGTATTCACTCACCTGTTCATTAATAAATCACGTTGTATTTAAATATCGTTCACACCAACTCCTTATAACTTATTTACGTACCTAATATGTAAGTACAACTATACTTATAAGATTTTAAGAATAACATTATAATCTCATAGGTATTGTATTGTCTGGGGTAATAGATAGAAGCCATATGTTGACTTTAGTTTAATAGCTCTTCATTGCTTATCTTACGTTTTTACAGATTAATGATGCTTTTGTAATGAGATTCAAAACTTGTTTTTATTTTTGAAAGACATAAAAACAAAACAAAATGTCATTATTTCGAGAAAAAAAAGAACAGAGGGAGAGAAAAAAGTATTCATAAAAAAAACTGTCAAAATCTGACTTTAAATCATGGATTAAGAAGAAAAAAGAGAGGAACGGTAAGGAAGAAAAGAGTTTGATATTTTTTTTTCCAATTTCATATGTCCTGTATTATATTATTTCCACTTATGACACTTATGGCTTAAAGGCGTAAAAATATTATACTTTGACCCCGACTAAGCTCAAGAGTTGAGACTTGGCCTGGGAGAGATTCTTTTTTAGGTTTGGATTGTTGTTATTTTTTTCTATAGTAATGTGGAACGATATTTTGATCAAAACTGCGGTTTTAGACGGTGGATCAAAGCTTAATCGGTTTCAAATTGTTGATAATTTTTTTTGTTCTTATTTTGGACCAATTTCCCCCTCATACCAATTAGTCGACTTGTAATACTTATAACTTTTTATACATTGTGTCGCTGTTCATACACACATGACGCCATCAACAGTTCACCCATAAAAATGGGTTGTAGACCAAATTTTAGATGAAGCCGATTTTTAGCTGTTGATACCAACCATTTTTTTCTACTCATACCTCCGGAGCATATACGACGACACAACAACACAAAGGTAAGATAAATTTTAATTTAATGCAGTAATCAGTGCATATACTATAATCAAGAAATGGAGGTATATTTCATTTCATAGATCAGAATTTCAAGGCAAGATAAGAATTGGAAATTTGGTACTTTTCGATACCTTTTTGACAATAAATTAAAACAAAATGCAATTATGAGAAGCTAAAATACACCTAAGAAGGCGTTTGCCCAATTTTACACACACTTTTTTGATTTTTTTTTTAGAAATATGGTCTATCTTAGAATGACGTAGTATCGGTTTCAATACTAGTTTGTAATAGTACCGTTTTAAATACGTAAATACCCTGGTACCATATTATATATATATATATATATGTACCTATACCATATTACGACATTAGTCTAGACCTTTTTTTGATCAGAAAAGTATATCTAAATATTTAAACAAAAACTCAACACTAATAAGTATCATTTGAATCACTGTACATTCTTCATTAATGTTCAAACAAGTTACTAAGTGTCTATATCGTGTAATTACCATTCGAATGGAGTAATACCGCCATTTATATTTGCCCATCTTTATATCTATCTTGTAAACGTTCCCAAGGGATGTACGTGATAGTATTCACAGAATCTCGAATATGTATCCATATATTTAACAAAATAAGGAAGTCTCAAGATTGAAGCAAACTTAATGCATTTCTGGGGAAAATAAAATATTTAGACTTGAACATTTGTCTGCATTAGATTAAAATCAGATTATCTGTTAAAAAATATAGTTTTATAGAAAATGAAGTTTAGGTTTCCAAAATGTGACCGTCAATACAAACACTTGTTAGGATGACTTTTTTTCAAATTGACTTAGGATTATATTCGTATGCTTTAACGAATTATAAATGTCTATTACTATCAACAAAATACTCTGATGAATCCTTTATAGACGTTGCATATTGCTCTTCAACTAGCCAAAATTCATTGTCATAATGAAAAAAATCCTCCATTTGAACATTTTGTTATACATTAAATATTTTTAGACCGATGGAACAACGTAGCTCAATGGACAAGGAACTCGATAGAAATTAATCTAAAGTACGTAGGTTTGTGCCCCAGTCGTTCCTAGAGAAGGAGATATACAATACGCATATGGACTTTAAAGACAGTTCCTAGGTCAGATGGAGTAAATGTAATACCATACTTTTTACTGATACTTAATCAGTGCAGCTCCATCTGACCAATTAAAGGAACGTTGAAAAATAATTATTTAGAGAGTTTATTTGAAATACCATAAAGTTTAGCCTCATAAATCAAATGAAGGGTCTAAACTATAGATACAATTCTAGAATGTCTCAACTTATCCCATAAATTTGAATACCCAGTCCATAGTTTCTTGAAATAGTGTCATGAAACATTGGGCTGTACATACATATGATGTAAAAAACTATATTAGACAGTTTACTTTTTCTTGATTTTCTTCTTCAATAATGTATTGTGTTAACTTGACACAAATGGAGTTTTACTTATCAATACTAAATTATTAGATAGAGAGATCTTAATAATACTATCTTACACTATGGAATAAATATTTTATAGGGAAAAAAATAAATTTATATTTACATGGTTATACCATAGAGAAACCACATAATCTTGTTATTGTATCTGATTTTTTACTAGTAATATTAAAAAAACCTGGCAATATATTATACACCTACATTCATTTATTTAAATATTTTTAATATAATCTTTATTTACTTAGAGACATTTTGAGAGTCAAATTTTGAGTCTTTGAATTTGACTCCAAGTTGAGTTTTGAGAGGTAACCATTGGCCGGTTTTACCGTGAGCGATGCTTAAGGCAGAAAGGCTCTTTGTAAAAATATGAGCTTAAAAATATCATTACTTTTATTTTATTGATAAGTGTAGTAACTAGGTATATATTTTTTATAAACTAAAAAATGCAAACCTCTTTTTCTTTGTTGCTTTTAATTTTTATTATTCTTTATATTTTGAATAACTTTACTAATTATTCATTTTGATAAATTTAAAATGACTTTTTTTTATAAATTGTAAGTTGGAGATTTTTTTAATGACTTCTTTTAAAAAACAACATACACTTCTGAATCACGAATTTCAAATAAAATATTTATATTTATAAACTAATATGATTAAATTATATACATTTACTATGTGTAGGGCCCCTTTTTCTTGAAATCAAGAAAGAAGCCTAAGGCAAATGCTCCCTATTCCCTCTTTCATACTCTTCTGATATAATTTCAAGTCAAAGAGCGAGTTATTAATTACAATTACATATGTCAAGCTTAAGTCTTTTAGACCTTTTATGATGAATATTCATATGCATTACACTATAAAAAATTAGAATTAATAAATTGGATTACTACGTAAGTCTTTCCTCGATAAAAAAGGGGAGTTGAAGTTCAGATAATCTAATTAACTCTGCCAACAAAGTTGAACAGAGATAATATCGCCTCGGTTTGTTGGTTTATAAGTAGGATTACAGAAAAAAGATACAAACCGATTTTAGTAAAACTCTGTAGAAAGTATTGTTAACTGTAAGAGGCCATTAAATTTTGAGGAGGTCCAAGTCCCACAAAACGTTAAAAGTACCAAATTGACTCTAAAATATGAACAAATTATTATACATTACCTAAAATGAATGTTAGTAAAAAATAATTTAGATAGAGGTTTGCACTTAACTGAGTACCCATTTTATTTGACTAATGTTATTTATGTAGAAGGTTCTGTAATAATTGAAATAATTTATTTTCAAAAATGTTTCTATTACATGTAATTGTATGAAGGCTGTTAATTATTTATTAAGAAAGACTCGATATTCCAAACACATGTTATATATATATAAATACGTTTTTAACTTTTTTAATAAAAATTAGACATAGATTTGTTAAAATGAGTTGATCTACATATTTAGAAGTATTACTTTTCAAATATATCGCTCTCTCTAGCAATACATATCTCCACATTTTTCCTAAACCTATAGAAAAATAACTTTACGGTTGATGCTGAAATTTTGGCCTAGTAATCTTCCATAGACATCTTCAAACTAGTCATATCTTGGTTGTAGGAGTGCAGAGGGTATTTTTTAATTGCGCTCACACATAGTGGTCAAATAATTCAGGTTTGGTGATGACAGACGCCAAAGTTTATTAAAAGAAAATCCCATTGTCCTAATTTTATTTTTTAATAGAAATGAGTGAAAAGGGGAGAAACATTGGATATGAAAATACTTTTTTATTTAAAAATAACTATTTTCGTATTTATTCAGAAATGAAAAAGTATTTTCCATCAATTCCAATTACTCCCAACATCATGACTGATTGATGATACTTTGAACTTCTATACATATGACACTTAGGGTCACATTCTCTGGATTTCTGGCAATTACCTACCGGTTCAGGAATTGTCTACACATAAAATGTTTTAAATAAAAAATTAACACTAAATATCCACGTATCCACTTTCTTCTGAAGACCACAGTCAAGTCCAATCCTACTTTTTTGTTTCTTAAAGAAAGTAAAATTGAACCCTTGAGTCATCATTGAGAGCGTTTTACCTTTTTTAAATATTCTATTATATAATAAAATAAATTACCAAACTAAGTAGAATTATGAACTGCTGGTATTATATTACGTTATATGGAAAAGTAAGTATTTTTTGCAAGATATGTGCAATGCTTGTAATACATATTTGGCTTAAAAAATCATAGACAATTTTAGGAAAAATTAAAACGACCGACGGTTAAGGCTCGGTCCAAAAGACTGATATTACCGGTCGTAAGACTGGACTGGACCAAATAAATTAGAAGCAACACAACATAAAATGTTACCCTATTTGTTAGTCCGTAATATATCAAGTCCTATAGTTATATTAATCGGCTTATACGTAAGGGTTTCCATTGATGTTAAAACAATTAATGAAAAAAAGAGATTAAAGAAAATAATCTAATTAAAGACACTTCAGAGGTTTTACAAATGAAGCTTGTATGAATACAAACATGGTTATTAATAATTAACATACTAATACTGATTTAATTGATTCTAAATATGTCTTATAACGAATGTATGTATTTTAAATACATACATTCGTTATAAAATTTATAAGATAATTTAATTCAAAGAAAGACAAAAATGAAAAGTATTTAGCCAAAATTTAAGGTTAGGTTTTGTACAGTAGCAAAATCCAAAATATCTTTCTAAAAACACACACAGAAAAAAAAATCCGATATTCTTTGTTCTTAATTTTATCAATATCAAAATAAAATTTCTTCTCCGTCAAATGTCCTCTTTTTTGGCAATCCAAATATGGTCACATTATAATTCATTAATAATCACGGTATTAAACATAAAAAATTAAAATATATTTTGTTGTCAAATGTTGAGGATGTGATAATTTATATTCTATTGATGCTTTGTTATTAAAATGACAAGAATACGATTTCTGTTGGATCCTTTGTCATATATGTATGCATATGTACTTGTAACCTTATTATTTCGTTTTTTGGCTATTGTTCTTAATAACACGCACTTAGAACTCATTTTTACGTTTAAATATCCTTTGAACTGTGTCCTTAGAGTAAATAGTCTATATCATTAAAAATGCCTCTTTATAGCTTCGCAGTACTTAAAAGATAAAAAACAGTCGTTAAGATTATTCTAATTCCATAGGATTTTGAGCCTTTTTTCTTTCTCTTTTTGGTAGAAAAGTTGGAAAATATCATACAGGTATTTAGATGACGAAATTTATCTAATAGAGTGGATGAAGTATACAAATCATATCGCTACTTACCAAGTGATCCATTTAAATCTGTACACTTTGAATTTTAAACTTCAAAAAGATAAAATTTAATGTTTAACAATATAAATTCAACAAAATTAATACTATAAATATATTTGTATTTGAGCTCTCTTAATCATTAAAGCTGACACCCTTATCGGCACTGATGGCTTCCAGGAGGCAGCAAAAGGTCTGTCACCCACTGTGGATGTATTCACCTGTCCTGGTGTCCCAGAACTGGTTCACAGTAGCTTTGAGGGCCTCGGTGTTTGGATGACGAACACTGCAGGCCTTCCCCTAGCATAATAGCGGGGGAGGGGGGACAAAAGAGTTCGAAATAACTCAAAAGACCAATTCAAAACTCATTCAAAAGGGACATGGAACGAAGGAGATGGATTTGGTGTCAAAAGTGGCATCTCCGCCATCACAAGGCTCTTTCCAATCACTTTTTTATAGTTCTCTGGATGATCTGGTGTGAAACCCCGAGATCTCTCGCATGGGTCCACATGGACCTGAGGACATTGGCCTGAACTATTTTCCTCAACTCCTCCGAGTCATTTTGGCCTTTTGATAGGGCCTGTTTCCAACGTTTCAGACTGGCTGACGGTGTAAACGGTGGTCGTGGAGACGCCTAATTGCTTAAAATGCACGAATGGAAATTTGTCTATTACGTTCAGATGTAATTTTTCTCGACTTGTACATTCTGGAGAACTTGGGGTTTTTTTTTTTTTTTTTGTAAATAATTTTTTATGTTTTAATGATCAAAATATGAATTAATTTTATCACTCAACTTTCATTAATTATTGAATACGTAAGTGTTTAGATTTCAATGGACCACTTGGTATATTGCATCTAGTAGCTTTCTTTAAAAGAAAGAGGATAAAAGATTAAAAATCAGTTTTTAGTTAGCCTATTCTTCTCCAACTCTGGAAATTTTATACTGCGATTGTTGGCAATTTTTCTCAGCTAAACAACAGCTAATTCAAATTCACCCATTCAACGTTAGGAACACTGCTAAGAGATAAAGAAACAGACAAATCGACAGTTGACAACCAAATATATAGTACATTTTTATGTTATTGACATATCGTCGTGAATTTTTTAACATAAAAAAGGACGTCGCTGGCATGAAAATTGGGGTGTATTGTGACTAAGTTGTGCCCCTCCCTCTCCATCCCCTCAGTTTTTTTAAGCCTGATTATATATGTATGATAAAGAGTAAACTGTTTAATATTGTCAAATGTAAATATCCAGGCAGGAGTGTTACTGTCGGGTATTATGCCTATCTAAATAAATATTTATACATATACGTAGTGATGAAAATCGTGTCAATTTTTTAGGTGGCCCGTTGTTTTAGAATTGGGAATCTGAAAAATGAATTTTCTTTTCATTAGCAGTTTTCATCATTATTTCGTACCTAAGTAGTGAACTTCCTTTCCTAAATATATTCAATTATATTCAAAACCTAATTGATTAATGCAGAGTTATAACTCTGAGTCCTTGTTGGACTCAGAGTAGAATTAAAGATCGACAGCGGAGTAATTCTTGCCCACACTTTTGTTTATTTTTTTCTTCCCCTCCTCCCTTGTAAGAGCTGATCTCTATTAAATAATTCTTTAATTTGACAGTTTTACCATATTAATTTTTGTTTTTTTGTTTTTTTTTAACATGCCCATAATACACACGATTTTCAACACTACATGAAGTCTCCTTTATGCCTGTCCTTCCCTCTCTATTGCTCTGATTTGATTTCCAATTATCTTTTGTCACACTGCCTTGTCACATCACAACAAAACAAAAAAAATAGAGATAAAAGCATGACGTCACAAAACATCAAATATATATTTTTGTGTAATGAGTAAGTCATATCTATTAATATATTTATTAACACTCAGGGGCGTAATATTTCTGCATCGATTTAAGCCAACTTGTTAGATCACATGGGGTTATGTTTCAACTTGGAATATATACATTCATATCCTATTGATTCTTTGACTTATCTTTAATGGTTTTTTTTGTTGTTGTTTTTGTTTTTCAAATAAGGAATAGCCTTGTCGGAATATCTGTATCTATTAATAGTCATTCTGATGAAATTATCTATAACATGGAATATGTGTATTAAATTGATAAATAATATATAAATGTATATATACCTATATGTAATCCCCTATTTCTAATAAATATTTATCTATACGATCAAAGGAAAACATAATAAAACATATTGATTAATTTGGATGGCAGCCCCAAAATTATTTTTTTTTCCTATATCAGTATTTTTTTAGATAGAATTTTCAATCATGCTTTTATGAAAAATGTGTTTCATATTTACTTTATTAACATGTTAATTAATAATTTAAATGCTTGGTTCTTTTGAAAACAAATTGTTGTTGATATGAAACTTGGATATCTGGTCATAATTCATTTTTTGAAATAAATCATTGTTTAATCAGTTGAAGAAATCAGCAGATAAATGCACTAATAACTTAAATGAATAATATAATTTACTTGTCACTTTTTGAAAAATTACACTGTGGACCGAGAGCAAAGTAACTTGATGTCCAAAATGGGATATTTAGTTAATATTAATATAGAGCTTTTTTATTGATAAAAAAATATATTTGGCAAAGTTTCATTGAAATTGAAAAATATTAAGAGGTAGCTCAAAGACCTCAAAGTTTTAAAAATTGCAATTTTTTTCCAAAAAAATGACTTTTTCCTTGATTATCATAAAAACAGCTCACAATATAGCTTTTTAAAAAATAAATATTTTTTAAAGATGACGTAATTTACTTTTAGATATTGTTTGCAATTCTGTGAAAAAAATAAATATGATTTGAATTACCATGCAAAACATTTGAAGAGAAAACTAATACATATATAACGGGTAGCGTGCAATGTTTTTACATTTTCACCATTTTCATTCTTCAAAACATGATTTTTGTTTTGATTTTATTGGGTTAAACTAGTCCCATTAATCAGTCCTTCAAAGATGTCCTCAATATCTAAGCGCCCTCTATGAAGCATCATTTCTGATATGCACATCTGGAGTACTTTTGTTTACAATTTAAACACATTTGGCATGGAGCTATACTCATATTATAATTGTTAATAATAATAGTTGAGGAATATTTAGTAGCAATTTACACTGCAAATAATAAAAAACTTTTTGTTAAGGAAAACTGAAAAATCAAAAGAATAGAACAAGTTCATCAAAGAAAGAAGCAAGATAATATACTTTTTTTCCACAATTATTATAATTTCTTCTGATTCAGAAGACAACAACAATTGTAAGGAGTGAGAAGAGATAGGATCTACTCAATCAAATTTTAAAATAGGAAATAAACCCATAATTAATCAATAATTTGCATTTGCTCTTGATCACACAAATCGAATCGAAAAGCTACTTCTATATTATTAGAATCAGTCAAGAGTATGGGTGAGAATATTAATGAGTTTGCTCTTAACCCAAGTACTATTTGTAGCAAGAGAATGGAATATGAATTATGTTTTTTTCTAATTATGTATTAAATTAATGTTAAGAAATATTTCCAATGTAACATTCTTCTGGTAATCTATTGGGATGGTAAATAATGTCCATTCTAATGGGGAGTAGCAGACAATATCAAAGCTAAGTGGTTGATACAACTAGCTAAAACACAGGTAGAAAAGCTGGAACTTGTGTTTTATTAGAGAAAATGTTTGATAAAAAGTTATTACAGTTTGCATGTATGCATCACATTATGGAATTAATAATTACCTCAGGTTTTTATGCATGCATAGGAGATACTATTTTTCCCGAGGTTTTACACTACAAAAAATGTGGCAAATGAGAGATAAAACTATTTACGATCCTGGAACTGTAAATAGTGAAATAGCAGGTTATACTGAAGATATACGATAAGAAATGATCAATTTTGCCAACGATCATTTTCAGTAGAGTCTTCTAAGAGACTATAATAAATAATTTTTAGAAATCACAATAATATTTCTTGGTGGAACTCCAAAACGTGGAATAATATTTATGTCTCCCGATCCAATACACCATTTGTAACATTTGTTGTCTTAAGTATTGTATTGTTTAAAAATTTGGTTATTTAAGTCACAATTTAAATTAACTTCTAAACAGGAACAAGAATTCCGGGATGTTTGTATATTTATTGTACGAATATGACTTTAACTGACGATCTGCAGCTTCAAATCTTATTGAAAGTCGTTGAAGATCATCAAAAGATATATCCAGACTCCGAAAAAAAAAATTGTATCTAGTATACCTTAGTACTTTAGACATATTATTATTATTAATAATAATAAAAAAGAATAATCATTTATTAATATGAATATTTTATAATAATTTGACTTTGAAGAACTCACTTTTTTGGAAAAAAAAAGATCAATTTTCAAAAATTTGAGGCTGTTGAGGTACCTTTAAATATTTTTCGATTTCGCTGAAACTTGGCTTAGTGTATTTTTTATCAATAGAAACGGATTTTGACCCAGCAATCCGGACATTTCAACAAAATGAAAAATAACAACCACATTTAATCAACATGGTAACCCTAACAATATGAAAAATGTTTTGAAGAAGAGTAACTTAACTGTCAATGATATGACATTAGATCAGCTACAAGCAGCTCAAACGAGGGGGAGAAGGAAATAAACTATAACTTAGGCAATAATAATTTAGAAGTCGATCTTCAATTCTACTTTGAGTCCAACAAGGACTTATAGTTATAAAAAATCTTCAAGGTTACTACTCTCTGTCTTTTATGAGACTCATAAATATTAAATCAGGTTTTTAATATAATTAAATGTAGTATAAAATGAAGTGTCACGCCTCAGGAATTAAATAATAAAGAAAACGGCTTAGGAAAAGAAAATTCATTCTTCAGTTTAAGAACTCAAAAAAAATAAAAATCAAGGGGAGGTAAAAAATATTCCCAATTTTCATTACTTATAATAAGCGCACAAACTGTAGACATATTTATTTGAAAAAAAAAAAAAAAAAAACTTGACTACATTACCTCTGGTTCTCAATTTTATAATATCAATAAAGCCAGTACGCTCTCAGTAATGAAAACAAAAAAAAAATCATATTAATATACCTGGATTTATATTTAATTTAAATCTTAACATTTACTGTAAATGCATATGAATTAAGATATACACAAAAGAGCAATAAAAAAATAAACAGAAACAGTTATCCTTGTAGACATGTACACTCCTGCAATATTTCATTAATATAACTACATTATTATTTTTTTATAAAAATTATTTATAAGGCTTAAATAGGGGAGCACTATTAACAGTATATATTCAATGGTATATGCACACACTTGCAACTAATTTATTAATTCAACTACATTGTTATTTATTGGATCAAACATACAAGCAAAAAAAAAAAGTGTGGAAAACAATGGAATTTCATTTCTTTTTTTTACTACCTATGACTTTATCATCAGGTAACACAGTAATTAAACTATTAAAATGAAGAAAAATTAAGGTTAAATATGGTATAAACATTTATTTGTAAAAAGAACAATTTTTTTTGCTTAAATAATAGCATTATCAAAAAGTCCTTCCTTTGCTGCTCTAACTGCTTAACAGACTTTTGCCATTTTTACTGTTAGTTTTTCATGATAGGTACGAAAGACATCCTTCCATGCATGAAAAACTAACAGTAAGAATGTCAAAAGTCTGTTAAGCAGTTAATATAATAATAAGAAGATTGAACTGGTTATTGCGTAATTTATAAGATATTATAGACTTCTTTCTTTTCCAATAAGTCTTTGAAGAGCTTGGATGTATGTTTGGGGCCCTTGTCTTGTTGAAAAACAAACTTCCTTCGAATTAATCTCTTCCCAGAAGGAATGGGTTATGTGTTTAGGATAGAATGATAACCATTCTGAAGGAATTAACTACAAATCTCTTATACATGACAGAAAGAAACATTACATATGAAATTAAGCCTGACCAAAACAGCTGGATTTTTACAGACAAATAATAAAAAAATATTTAATGGATCTATTTTTTGCATAATAATTTTCATCGGGTTAAAATAAAAAATATTGATGAAGTCATAACCATTGATTAAAATGGCAAAAAAATATTTTTTGCCAAACTTTTTCTTGCCGATGTATGTTTATGATCCACATCAAGTACACTATATACACCACACACAATGTCTGTTTTTATACAGACAGCTGACAGACAGGTAAACTTTGCATTACTAATATAGATATGTAACAATTATTATGTAAAATAAAGTTTTATATTGTTAAAATATCCATTGAACGGTTTACTCTGAAACCATTAAGTAATTTTTTCAATAAAACTTTCTTTTTTGTATGCTTGTTGAGTAATATTGTTTATAATAGAATTGAAGTCGAGTCCATATTTTATGAGTCAAGTTTGAGTCATCAGTATCCCCCTTGGATCATTAAAAAAACACAAGACCAGACTCGAGCACTAGCTTATACATATTTCAATTTTAGGGCAAACAAGCATATACAACTCAGTTAGGAACTGGAGGCAGTTTAAGACCATTTGATCTTATGTGGGCCAAACCAGTAAAATAATGCAAAATAGTCTTTTGTTTGTGTTGCAAGTATTTTTTTAACTAGTGAGACAGTTGAAATTAGATCAGAGGCCAAAGGGGTGCAGAGGTTCATTTTAAATATTTAAAAAAGGAGTGGCGTCAAATTCCCTAATACGAGCCAACCATTAATTAATTGACTATTGAGCACGGAGAGTAATTAACTTTTTAAAATTAAAATTTATTAACAACTTATTATGATTGATAAGTTTATATATTTTTATCCTTTCCATAACTAATAAAAAGTTACATATTAAGAAGCCAAATAATTTTCTTAAAAGGTACGAAATTCCTTTATACATAATAAGGTATCGAAATCATTCATACAGATGATATTAAAACTGGAATGGGCTGAAAATTTGGTAACGTTACATCCCTAATAATAGCATATTTTAATAAATATTAGAGTATGACGTTAGAAATATTGATAGACAGAAAAGATTCAAGTCCTTTTATTTATAAATCCCATTTTGATATCAAAATACACTACAGAAAATCACTAATGCCTTAATAAGAGTAAAAGTTTTTTGTTTTTTTAAATTAGCTATTTAGCTCCCCAATATGACCATCATCAACAATCCTAACGTCACATAAAAACGTTTTATTGACAAGTTATTAAATGATTTTAAGATTTAGTAATTAGATTATGATTTTAATGTTGTCTTATTGTCTCTTTTAAATAACAGATTGTTATTTCTTCAAACTATTCGTCTAAAGGATAAAATCGATACCGAAACCTTTTTCCCCCTCTTCAAAGCATGATCTCATTAAAATATTTATTTCACGCCCTCGTATATCTAGGATTTAGAATAGATATAGGTACTTAACACAATATACATATGTCTATACTTAATATGGAGTTCTTCCTGCATTAGAATTGGGATCCCTTTACAGTTTAAAATAATTTTTATGCTAAGGATGAAGAATATGTATAGGAAGCCGTATATGTTTTGTTTTTTAAATGAATGTGATCCACTTCTTAACAAAAAAAAATGCATCTGGCTTGTTAATTAAGGACTTTACTAATAATAAATATTTGTTGTATATGTAGTGAATTGGATCTCAAAAAAAGTCTTAGGGTTTGAAATGGATAAATAAGTCAAAACGACTTGAAATATTGATGAAAAATACAAATTGATAAGCACTTTATAACACAGTAGGTAATTATGTTACTAGTTACACTCTACTGTTCCATTATTTATAAAAACTTGATAATTGAGTTATTGCATTATGAATTATTTTGTCAATTAATAGTTGGTAAATACATTGGTTGGTGTCAAAAAAAAGAAGAAAAAAACAAAACACTATATGATACTTCAAGGAAAGCGGAGACAAAGCTTTATTTGCTTAAAAATATTAAAATAAGCTTCAGCTACAAATTGCTTTAAAATTGTATAATATGATAATGTAAATTATTGGGAGAAAATCAATTATTTTTTTCAGCTTTTCTTGGAGATATTTTGAGGAATGAATGTACATTTTCGAAGGAGTAACATTTTTGCTTTATTTACCAAACTTTTTTACATATTTAATAAACTCAAAATTTATGATAAACAATTTATTCCATGATAAAGACAGCTTATAACCCTGTTAATGAAGAAGAAAGAACTCACGTGTAAAAATAAAAAATAGACAATAAAATTAATCAAAATATTTAATAAAAACAAATCTTTTGAAATAAAAAATAAGTTAAAAAGTGTTTGTTAACAATTCAGTACTCCATTTTCATTAAAACTCTCCATCGATGATTTTAATTTCTTGATCATTGTCTCCATCCCTTGAGTTATTGTCTTTTTATCCGTTTATTTCACGTGTATAACTGTTCCTATGTTATATTATGACTTGACGCCGTTGTTCCAAACTAATCAACTTTTATGATATTGAGTCTTAGTATTGCTATTCAATCTCCTCTATTCTTTTAAGTAACTTTCGTAAGGACGGACATAGCAAAAAGAAGTTCTCTGAATTTTCAATTGCCAAGGCACAAAAAGTGATGTATTTATATTTCACAGCTGACTTGTTAGTATTGAATGAGGATGTAGCCATTTAAGATTGGAACCAGCTTTGTCCATAAAAATTAAAAAGGTTCCTCAATACTGTTTTAAAAACCCCATTAGAAACTAAGAGCCCCAGTCTACTGCAATTGCTTTTTAACAATCAATGCCATACTCTCCAACTTCTGATATTTTGCCATAAATGACCAATATTACAATTTTATTGTATTTAGTAATTAATTGTTTTTGCTGCCACTTTATTTTAAATTAATGATTAGTATCTAGTATCATTCCATATTTTTTATCAAAGTTTCAAACTAACTAATTTGAGATATAATAAGGTTTGGTACATAGAAGTTAGTTCTAAAACGTGTTGCAAATGTCCCTGTATTATCTATTCTGCAGGGATGTAGAATAACCAGAAATAGATTCTGGGTATTATGAAGTGCATTTGTACAAAAATGAAATAACATTAAAATACAGATCTATAAGCTAAAAATTATAATATCTGATAAGAAATGTCTTTCTATTATAACATAATGAATTATGTTATAATTCGATTAACTAAAAAACCTTTTTATTTTTTTCTCAAAAAATATTTTTGGTCTAATTTTCTGTATACTTTCATAGTTAACATTTATTTTATATCATGGTGGCTTTAGTGAACTGTGTATAAAATAATCCCCAATAATAAAACGTATTTAATTACATGATAAACAGTTGGACCATTATAATAATTACGTTATTTAAATTTTGTATTATTTTTTGAACTGTTCCATCCATTTTTAACTTTTAAATATCAATTAAAATTTAAAAAATACTTGTATTAATACAAGACATTGATCAACAATATATCTTTAATTTAAAACAATCTTAGAGCATCAGTTTAGGGGTTTCAACAGAGGATAATTTGTTATTCTTATAGTAAAAGTTTTTCTATGAAATTTTCATAACTTTATGCAAATTTTGGAAAAATATTAGTACCCATCAGTTTCTTGATGAGGTAGTAAATATTTTATAGTATAATATCAACAAGAATATTATCTTGCAGCTGTCATTGTACGCTTTACTTCCTCATTTCCTGCAACTTACCAATATAGTTCATCCATAATGATGGTTACAATTATTTCTCTATAGTTGAGATTCTATATTCTTTGCTTTAAATATTTTATTGCTTAAGGACTAAATTCTGAATCGACTGTAAAACAGCTTGAAAACCTTGTGAACCACTGAATAGATGATAATTTCAGTATACGTTCGCTCAATATAAATTTATAAAAAGATGACGATGCCCTTTGCTAAAAATTAAAAGCATTACTTCAAATTAATACATTAAATTAGCAACAATATTTACCAAGCGTGATTTGGGAGTATTTTTTAGGTCAATGGTAAAGACATTCCATCAATATGACTTTTTAGCTCTGAAATGGATTGGATTCACTCTGCTTCTAAAAAATCAGATATGCGGATTTTCTGGCCCATTAGCTTCAGTTTCATATCGCGCCATACAACTCGTCCTATTTGATCTCTCTTTGGGAATATGCCTCACTAGTGCTTTGGTAAACCTAAGGAGGTAAAAAAAAGGATGTGTTGTTGAACCAAAGAGTTGAGTTAATAATTGAAAAATAGGACTATGGAGTTTCTACTTTTTTGTCTCCTACCAAATTGTAAAATCTACTTCAACAAGTGACAGATTGCAAAAGACATATACAATATACCAAAATAACTGAGGAATAAATATATTTGTTCCATTACATTGTGCTTATCCAACGATTTGTATTCATACCATGGTTTTATCTTTAATGTTAATTAAGAAAACGGAATCATTAGCGCACAACTATTCCACTTTTATACATATATCTACAATTACATGCTGTATACCTAATCAAATATTATAGCCTCAAGTGTATAACACGTGAAGGCTATGTGCTTACATAAATATATACAATACATATATATATATATAATTTATTTAGGAAATACCATCATTCATCTTTAAAAAAATATTTTCTTCATCGATTAAACATTGTAATAACATACTGACACATATCTTTGTGCCTCAAATGAACAATTCACGGCATTAACCTATTAACAATAAAATGTACACTGTATTTTGATGTGAGTTGTAGATTTTTCTGTTTCTTATAATTGTTCTGAACGTTGATCGGCTGAAGTTAAATTTACCTCTTGCGAAGGTGCAGTAAACAATTCCCAACAATTATCCAATAAGGAATGATCCGATAGTTTGTATAAATTGGCTAACTACAAGCTGATCTCGGGTTTTTGGTCCGGTTTCTTTAGAAGGAAATGTTGGGAGATATAATACGGTTAACCACTTCCAAAACCTTGGTATGTTGCATTCGAATTAGTTCTTGCTAAGCTACTGAGATCAATTCACATTATCTATTACATGATAATTTCATAGTTGCTCAGAATTGGCTACCTGCTACAAACTTATTATAAGCCTTTTTTCTGTTGCTTTTTTGGGGGAAAAATTGGAAGGTACAATAAAGATCACAATATGATCTATTGTTTTTTGTACGTAAGAAAAATGTATCATAGCAGACAACATAAACTAAATCAGTGAGAGTTCAAATGTGATTCAGGTTAGTACCTTCAAATTTATTTACTGGGAAAACATTTCTTCATTTCTTAAAATTGCAGCCTCTATACGAGGTCCAAAAACCTTTCACACTCTGATGACATACTCATCAGACATAGCCATCCTCAATAGAGGCATTCTGCTCTATAGTATTTATTTCTTTAGGGAACAGCACAGACCTTGGCCTCAATAGTTCCTCAAATCCAATAGTCAAGTGGGTTCAAATATGGTGAGGAAGGAGGCCATAATGTCCAACTCATCAATTGCCCTTCATTTAATTTATTAGTTTTTCGCCTTGGTCAATCTGAAGACCTTTATTGTTACTTTTAAAAGCTGAATTTTTTGGCAGACGTATCTCTTGAGGTCCATGTTTTTGACGACATTCCTGATCGCCCTTACACTAATGTTGTGCTTCTTTCCTAGCTTGCACATCGAGATTTGAGGATTTGCCTAAATACAAAGACACTCATGAACTCCTCCGATCGCTTTTTGTTCAGATCCCTATTCCCAGGCTTCCATTCATTGGTGCCATGAGCCTCAAGCGTCTTCCTGATCATCAAAACAGTGCACTTGTTCTCTTCCACAATCTTTACCGTCTAGCAAAAAAGAAATTCTCTTGACAGCTCTTTCAAGCAATGTATGTTTCATTGAAATACGTTAACTTGTTTGGAATTAATTGAAGTTTTAATGCATGATGCATTTATTCTACTGTAAATTGTAGTATGTACTTTCTCCCTTTCCAGATATATTACATCTATGAAGCTATTCATATACATTTCTTGAGTCGCCCTTCCGAGAGTTGATTTTAGAGGAATATGGATTTTTATTTATTGATTGATAATACTAATATATTTATTACAACCAGCCCCAACTGACATCCACCCAGAACATTTAAATTTTATACTCGTACATTACTCTTATAACAATGAAACATGAATACATTAAAAAACTTAAAATATTATGCCATACTAAATGGCCATACATGATCTATTATCAACTGTTATTTTAAAAGATTTACTTACAATAACACACACTTAATCTTATTTGAAATTATTATTCATATACAAATACTGAAAACAACGATGCAAAAAAAAACGTATACTATGTTGAAGATATTAAAGAAGGGTATGATCTAATCAAGAAAAAACATTTCTCTTTTGATTTTGGGAACCACAGAAAAGAGAGTAAGGACTCAAAAATTTGCAAATTTTATAAGCTGTTTTTGCTTCCATATATTTTTATTTTGTGTCATTTCTATGACAAACATTTCAAGCAAAAGTTTTTTGCTGCATTCTAATTTTTTGAGTCCTCATCCTGTATATTTATGAAAGTAGGTTATGTAATTATTTTATAAGTATTAATTGAAATAACGTCATGGGGTGATTAAATAAAAAACACCAAATATATATTAAGGGGAGACTTGGAACAGTTGTAAGAGACTCCTTTTATATAACAATAAAAAAGCTTTAGTCACAAAATTTGCAATTCTATAACATGATGATAGTATTTACAAGGACGAATGAGTAACACATCACCGAGTGGAGATCATGATTTTATTTTGAATGTAACCATTTACTTGTGAAAACATAATAACAGTCATAATCTTAGTTTTTTTTGTAGTTTGAACCATCGATTATGTTACTATCAATTGATATAAATTTAAAAAATATCAAAACTCACTCAGTGAGGAGAAATTTGAAAGATTGTAACGCTTCGAACAATGAGGTCCTTTGCAAAAGTATTGCAATTGTCCCTATATAGTTTATTCTGCATGGATGTATAATAACCAGAACAGAGCCGTGGCTAATGTGAGGGGATGTGTGTAGTAAATTCAAGTTAAGTTATTATTTGGATGCAATATTTAAATCGTAATATTTCAAAATTAAGATGTTTTTGTATCTTAATATGTTATTATATAATCAAACTAACAATTAAGTACATTGAAAACTAAAACAAAAAATAATTGTTGCAACATGTAATAGGTTATATTCAAATACAATTTGGCAAAAAAACTAACCACCAATATATATTCTCGAATTAGGTTTAATAAATAAAAAACAAATTTAGTGATTTTATGTTAAGCTTTGGCGTGACTAAAGCTAACTTTATCTTATTAAAAAGTCAATTAAGCTAAAAAGCAAAAAATGTATTAACTGTCCTCGGTCTCTTCTGGAAGTAAATTAAGAAATAGTTCAGCTATAAGAACGTGAATCTTGTAATTAAATACAATATAATCTTTTAATCATATCAAGAACATTTTTTCATGGTTGATTTAAGAAATATTAAAAAAAAATATATTTTGCAAGAAGGGTTAAGTTACATGGGTATTTTTCTTTTTCATTTTTTTTTTTTTGCAGGAAATGCAATTAAATATTATTATGGTAGGATTTCCTTTATTTAAATTATCTCAAGACAAATATAAGACAAAAAAAAAACGCCATTGTATATGAAATCTGTTGTTTATTTTATACAACTTTATTGTAATAATTAAAACTTTTCTCATTTTCATAAGGAAATCAAGTTAAAATAAGTGGGTCTTTTTTTTAAATGTTATGTTCGTTTGTCGTACATATATAAAACTCATGCTCCTATAAAAAGTTCTTTGCAGTAAAAAGTTTGTATATAACTTAGTTTTTGGGAGAATGAGCCAAACAAATATCAAACTGCTATAATGTCATGAACAAACATTTTGCAAAAAAATAGAATTAAAAACCTTCATGAATAGAGTAAGAATAATGATTTTTTTAAATTTGTGTGAATTCCCAAAGGGATAATTAACATGTCAAAAAGTTAATGAAAGATTAATTAGTAATGAATACCTTCAAGTAACTTTTTATACAATCATCATCCTTAACCTCTACATTGATTGCGGTAAAAGAGGTCAATTCTGACTAGGTTTGAGTTACATTAAGTAATGACAGATAATTTTTCTATATAAATTGAGTGTTAGAAGTTGAGTGGAGTGTACATTATATTTTCACAATAAAATTCAAGAGGTTGTGTTACAACTTTTCAGTAAGTGTATTAACTATTTGTAGTGTGGGGTCGTTCCATTATCGGTCTGAAGAGATAATGAAATCGACTCACTCGGTTGGTTAAAAAAAAAGAACCAATAATAAAAGCCTAGTCACGTGACTCGGTCCTGCATCGATTTGCACACTTAAGAGGTGGACCACAAAAAAAAAAAGCTTTTAAAATTATACAACAGGCTTGGCAATAGCAACGAAATGAATGATCATAATTCATATATATGATTTTCAAACAGGATCCTATATTTATTGATGAAAGAAGACGGATTGTTTTTGATAGAATTAAAAGGTTTTACATTTTCTTTCAAATAAAGATATTTTTGAACCTTTGTGAATTCTTTTAGGTGCATGTCCAACCATAAGAATTGAAATATCCTTTTGTATTTTATTTTTGCTCCAACATCAATATAAGTTATTTTTTTACTTCCTGCATCCCACTTTTTTGCGATGGTATTTTATTAGTTTTGGAGTTGTTAATACATTTCGGAATTAATGATCAAAGTTTCAAAGAATATTTTGTATGAAATCTTATCCTTTTTCGTACTGGGATATTATACAATGGAAGATTGATAAAAATGTCTCTAATTGCTTTGAATCTTCATTTCATGGCCAATAAATTTCAGCATGGTCCTGAAACATTAAATCAAATTAAATAATTTTTATATACGTATTTATCTGAACCATTATTTTTTATGATTAATTCGTACATATAGGCAATTTTCAATCGAGGTTTGTTTAATTTAATGAACTGTTTTGTTAAAATGAAGTTACTTTATTTTTCTTTTTTATGTCTTGAATGATTTTGTGTTTGATGTTTGGACTATGCTTAACAATGGTATCTACAAAAATGTATCTATTATTTGATACACGCAATCTCTCCAAAAATGAAGGGATCTAATTTGATTCCTAAAATTCAAATAAAGTAATGAATATTTCATAGAAAGTTTTATCATCAATATAAGAATAACAAATTATATATTGTTGAAAAACTAAAATTTAACTACCCTTTTTTCGATGTCATATATGTGTATTTTTAGTACTTTATTTGATATTTATAAATTTAAAATGGATGAAATAGTTAAAAAATTGATACAAAATTTAAATGGTGTATTCAACTGATTATCATGCAATCAATAGGTTATGATTTGGGGTTCTTTTTTACCCACTTGACTAACTGCCTTATAAAAGGGATGTTCACCAAAGAGTTAAGAAAATTATAATAATTAAAAAAGTATTATACTAAAGTTTTAAATTGAACCCATTGTAACTTTTGTGAGTTTTTTGAAAAGATGACAAAAGTTACAAATATTTTTGTAATCACAGGATTAACTTTGCTCCTCCCCCAATATCAATCCCTGTTTTATCTTTATAATATTAAATCCAGTTTTTTCATGCTTTTTCTTCATAATTTATTGGATTTTTTCACACTTTTTGATTGAGGTTTTGTGGGAAAAAAGAGAGATTATTGCATCGTTATTGAATGTGGATGTTGAAATAAAAAATTAACGTAGAAAATATAAAAAAAGAATTAAAGAGGTACACAAAGAACCTAATGACCATATAATGAGGGAATCCATTCAATTATGAAAGAACAGTAGACAAGTATGTCCAGTCACCCACTTGCCGTTTATATCTACAATCAATGAACTAACAAAGACCATTTCGAAAAAGTATTTTGGATTTGGAGTCTCTTTTTGTGGGACTCTGCATTTAATTGACCTATATGCTGATGATGTAACGTTAATGATTGAAGCCAATTCGGAAATTCAACTTCGGTATAGGATCAAAGTTCTTTTGACTTTTTTTAACAAATTTAAGGTCAAGTCAGGATTATAAATTAATAAATTGAAAACTGCCATCCTTCCTCTTGGATCTTGGAAGCCGGACAGTTTTATAATAATCGAAGCTTGTTGAGTTGTACAGAATGTTAAGATATTAGGTATCGAATGGACAACCAATGGTGTCTCAAGAGCTAATTGTGTCCGATTAAATATGATGGTCAACAAACAGATCCAAAAATGGCATCAATTATCTCTACAAAAACGCATTGATTTATTTAATATGCAAATTGTTCCTTTTGTATTATACAGAACTACCTCTATTCCTACTCTAGCAGAATTTGCAATGATGCAAGAAGATGCATGGTTTTTGAGTATCTTTCATAAAAATTATATTCCTGCTTTAAAGCGTCCAAAGAATAAGTTAGGCGTTGGGCTCTGCCTTTTATCTTGTATGATCCAAAAATTTTATAAAAAGGTTTTTGAGGAATTAAGTGTATATTCGTTGAGAGACTGGAGGGTGAATTTCACGTCCTCTAAATATTATGAATAGATCCAAATGGGAACTCCCTTAACTAATCGGGATTTGGATTTTTGTTCACCACTTCTAGCGTCTATTCAAATAATTTTATGGAAAGGAAGACCTAATTATATTTCAGATTCAACAATTGATATAATTCACAAAAATGGTAATAAAATGCCTTTTGTGAATAAGTTTGGGAATCCGTTTTTATTAGAGAAAACTGTTCTTCATTTTAAAATTTTAAGTTTTCATGACTTAAGACCGAAATTTTAGGGAAGGAGATTTTGTCTTCCTCTTGAGAGGTCTCTTAAATATTTTACCCCTTCGGATCCATGGTTTTTAAAAATGAGTTTTAACCAAAATTTGTCGCTGGAAGTGAAGTCTGTGTTAGATGAATTTATGGTACTACTCGATCTTCTTCCGTCATGGGAACAAAGAATTCACCGATCAATTTATGAAATTTCAGACGGGACAAAATTTAAGGCATAATTTCAAATTTCCACAGACAATATCAAATTTTATTAACCGTGCAAAGACTGCAGTTTTATATTCTACTCTACCCTGCAGGATTTTACTGATTTCCGAGTTTTGAGAGTAGTCAAATATTTTATCCAATACAACGTTCGTGTGACAGAAGATATTTCTTCTAACTTAATATAGGCAAATATATTATTTGGAGCTTATAAGAGAAATAAAAATACTTCTCCTGGTCACAAAGCCGTGCAGTTTGCTTTATGAAATATTAAATCATTGATTGCTAAAAAATTAACTATTAACCCTCCATTACATGTGGAATAATTAAGAACTATAATGATAAGCGCAGCTGATCGATATTCAGTACTTTCTATCAAAATCTTAATCTTCGTCATGGGCATGGGCCGGAAATATCAACAAATTTGTTCCATCGATGTCCGTGCAATATTTTAATCTCATCAAGTCAGTGATAAGAAGACATCCTCATTTTTATTAACTTTAGCTGATGCATAGACTTTTTTTCAATATTATATAAGGTTATTTTACTTCAAGACATTAAATATGAACTATAATGTTCATTTATGTTTTTTTTAAAAGTAATTGTCCTCTGCCTTTTAATTTATATGAACTACTTTTTATCTCTATCTGTATTTATTATTTACACTGTTTGTTTTGTAGAATATAAATAAATTATTTTAACCAAAAAAAGAAAAAAAAATGACCACAAAACCTGATTTTAAATTATGAAGATTTTTTTAATTTACAGAGTATTAATTTGTTTTTTCAAACTTTTGCTTTGTTTTTAAATATCTATGTGTTTAATCAAAAAGACTCAAAAAATTTAAAAACCCAAAATTATTGAAAATGTGATTTTCATATTTGCTCAATATTAGAATCTTAGACTGAATCCAATCCTCATAAAATGGTGATAGTGATAATTTTGTTATGGTATGTTGATAAAACCCCAAATATTATTCATGTTAGGATTGGAAGGATGATTTAATAAAATGGAAGGAATGACTATGGATTCATGAACAACATAAACCACCGTAATAGAAGCCACTACAATTCAAAATCATAACTAAGTATAGATTGTAATGATGTTTAGTATTCCGGTACTATAGTACCACCGGGATACTGATGTATTTAGAACGGTACTATACACCATTGATATCGAAACCGATTCTTGTAATTCCATAATGTCATTAAAAAATTGTCCAAATTTTTGACATAACCAACCAAATCTTTGTTGTAGAAAATCGTCCTATATAAAACGGCAAAAACAAAAACATAGCGTAATCAAATTTCTGTCCCAAAACTTCTACAAAAATATTGGTATCATGACAACACTAGGAGATAGCATTTAATTATATCCATATTCAACGGTAAAATGTATATTTTCCGAATTTGATTTTTGCAATTTCTTCAAGCGCAGTGTTTTTAAAAATTACTATGACTTTAGCTTATGAAATGTAATATTAATAATCATCAAAAATGGTGTTTCTAATACTTTTGTTGGTCAATGGTTTGGTCATAACTAACCCTCTGTTAATTCAAGTCCAATTTTAAAGCGAGTACTTCACAAGAATATTTAGATACGCAAGTATTAAAATGGATATTTTAATAATATACAACTTCATTGGTCCTTATTTGTTGTAGCATGGGATAATGTTGCAGAAAGTATGACTTGCCAGTATGTTAAAAAAAAGAAACCGAAAAGTGAGACGGTATCTCTGACAAGCACCTCAGAACTCATGACATTTTTATTAGACTCTTTTTAGGTTATATAGTCTACAGCTTATATGTGATACCATAAGCAGACTTGAATAAATATGAAATTATCATAATGACACCATATTTATTTTCTTCCTTTGACATTTAGAAACTTCATTAGTATAAATTTAATCATGGAGGGATATACAATTGATCGGCGTATACAAATCTTCCAAATTGATTTTTATCAAAATAACCATTCAATGCTGATTTTCATCGCAAAATCATCTTTAGAGATTAAGCTCATTTTTGGGTTAATGGCTTTGTTAATATGCAAAATATGCCTTATAGTTCAGGAAGCAATCCACAAGTACTTCATGAGGCATCATTGCATCCCAAAAATATACTGTTTGGTGTGGACTTCATGCTGGAAGGATTATTAGTAAATTAATTAAATGGTAAATTTGGTTTAGCGATTGAACTTCTGTGATCATGCTCGTGGTAGTCTTACTAAAGAAATCGATTTTTTTATATAAATGTATATGTTTGGTATAAATGAAAACAAAAAATACCGCTTAGAAAAATTTCAGGAACCATAATCAAATACATTTAATCGGTATGTCTTAGACAAATGAATTTCAACTATCTAAAACTCTTCTCAGAAGAACGCTTAAATTCTAATATTATTTTAAATACATAAAATAAAAGCCATTAACATAAAAAAACATAGTTATCGATCACAATATCATTTCCAACTAAGTATTTATCAGGAATGTTAGTTTTAATAGTACACACCTTGAATTACATTGTACCTATAGTACACACACTATCTTGGTATGACTGGTTTTTTTTTCTAAATGTCTTAGACTATTTGGAATTATTAGGTAAAATAAGAACTCCATTATGAGGGGGATATATTGTATTTTTATCCTAAAATGGTTTCAAAAAATATTTACATGTGATTTTTTTAAACATATGATTGAGTGCCTTAACATTTCAACATCATTTTTAGGTATCCTTATCACCCATTTATAATGTGTCGTGAATATTCGAAATAAGCAATAATTCAAATACCAAAAAAAGTTATGTACATTAACAACATAACAATATAAACATTAAACAATCAATGGTTGAAAAGGGATATTGGAAAATCTTTTCGGTTCGTGTAAGTACGTACATATTTGCAAACTCATATCCATTTATTACTATCATTTTCTAAATGTATCTAATTATAGCTTCAAGATATACATTGATCTATTTAAAAATAATTATAATATTAGAGTAATACAAAGATGAATGACATCTTTTGAAAATATTTGTAAATGTCTAAAATATTGATATGCGTAAATATTTTTGTGATTGTATACGAAAAAAATAATTGCCTCAAGAAAATCAAAAAGAGAGTGACTTATATTCACATATAGGCCTTAATCAATGACCTTGATATTTTGATATTTATAAGGACCAAATACATAGTTATAAATACATTGCATTCAAATATTGTTAAAAACAATTATTGTTATATTGTTTTTGTAAGCAAAATTTGGTTAATACACCGTTTGAAATAAGAGATAAATGAAGCTTTGGGTTAGGTTTTATTGTAAATTGACCTCATTTGGTATGGATTACAGCCTTAAGCCGTTTAAAAGAACTAATGCGGCTGGCACGCACAGTTTCTGGTAGAATATTATTGCAAGTAGTTTCTGCAACTCCCATAAAAGTTTTCCTTAAAGGCTCAAACAGAAGTATCGGTTTCCACAATATCTTACATAGCAAAATCCAACAACTTGCAATTAGGAAAAGGAGGAAGCCAAACAATCTTTAGGCCAAAAATCCCCAAAATTTCGACACAAACCACAACAAAACAATTTTGTCGTTGTATAAGAGTGTTTTATAGATTTTAAAACCGATCTTGGTTTCCTGGATTCATTGGAGAACCTTAGTCTTCTTTAAGTCCAAGTAGTTGTCCATATTGACCTTAACTCAGTGGCTCCGACTTTTTCAGACTAATTTATTAATTACATCGTAAGGGTGCGTGACTATGACGTCAGCATTCTACAATTTTTCCCTTTTACCTCCACTTGCAAATGAATATCTCCCCTTAAACCCTTTCATGAACAAAAAAAGGGTTGGACTATTTGCCGTTTGAGGATTCTCCACCCCATATGGGATGGAGTCTGATTATAAAGTGTACTTATAATTACTAAATTCTACTGAAGAGGGGAAAGTGAGACATGAACTCTTTTAAAAAAAACTTTAAAATGTCTAGAAATCGCAGAATAAGGTCAAAAAATGGAAAGGGAGGTAATTTATCTCAATAAAGTAAATTAATTATTAAATTTTTGACGAATGATAATTGCATATATTGTTTTAGTTGATCCTGACAAAAACCATGTTTGCAAAATCTGCATATCATTTCTCCTACATATGTAAAATTATTGAAACCCATTAAATCCAATTTCTAAAAAATAACAAATCATTACTTACATATAAAAATAAAATTTGTATATACCTTTATTATGAGCCAAGGTTCACGTTTTTGCGATTTGAAAATGATGAGTCATTCTGTAGAAGGTGAGATACATGCAGGAAAAGTATCTCACTGAGCATTTCCGATCAAATATTAGTAAGTCAAAAATGATTCGGATAATCGTGGGAATTAATGGAACTGGGCTATAGATGAAAACTCATCGATTGTATCGATACGTATGAAAAAAAAATTTAAAGAAAATTCCATGAAATTTTGTTTTCCCTGAGATAAACCATTGTTTTTATATTCATATAGGTGAAAAAAGGTTTTCATGCTGCAATAGTTGTGGGTTAGTCAGTTGTTCTCGACACCTAGAGAAGAACACAACTTTGAGCGATCGATACAAAGACATCGTTACTTCTACAATTGGTATTAAATAGGCCTTGTCTCTTGACATTTCTCAAGGTTTAACCCCTACGATAAATTACCCATAAAAACAAAATTTGTGGGCAAACTTTGATTTTAATAATGAATTAATCGCAATATAGGTAGCTGCAATTTTTAGTTGATATGTTGATAATACCGGGTTTTCTTATATCCGATGTATATAAAAAACCACAATTATTGGATACTTATGCATATCAGCTATTAAGAGTAACCAGTGTTTGATTAGATTTTTGTTTTTGACAGTTAATTTAGTATTTTTAGCTTATCTTTTAGCGAAAGTGTTATTTGGGAGACATTCACGATATGTATTAGTACTGAATAAAAAAATATTATGAAATTGAATGTAAAAAGAAATATGCGAATCAAAAATGTTGGAGCCAGTTGATATTTTATATCTTTAAAAAGGAAAAATCCTCATACAACACTTCATTTTAATGAATCCATATCCAGCTCATATCAAAAAAGGGAAGAAATTTCATATTTTCTCAATCTAAACCATTTTATATTCTACAAAATGGGCATTTGAGAAAACGTTGACAAGAAACGTTTTTTTATTGTATCTGAATCTCTTCAATCCGAATTTGACTCTAGATATAAGTTTCCTGTATGTGATTCATTTAATAAAAAGTTGAGTACATATTTAAGATAAAGTTTTTCACGATATAACAAACCTATACCTATAACAAAACTAAAAATGATTGTATAATTATAGTTCATTCTATAATGTAGTTAATATGGATTAATTTGGAATATTTTACAATTTGATTTTTTTTTCTTATAATATCTAATAAATTACTTAAATTTTACTGTTTTAATTATTTACTATCTTATTCAGAAATACCCTCAGATCCCAATTAAAAAAAAATGTTTAAAAGAGATTTTACGACAAGACTATTTCCCACGAAATAAAGATCCTAGTTTCGAGACAAAGAGTCATCTTAAAAGTCACATCATTACCTCCTACACTTAGAAATATTAACTATAATGTAAAATCCATTATATAAATGATTTTTAAATTTTGTAAATAAGGAATATACTTTAAATTAAGAAATATACTAAAAAAACCATCAATGTTTGAAAATTAAATCTTTAAGCTCAATTAATTCTAAAAAGGAACAAATAAATTGAATAAATGTAAACATATGGCCGTTTACACAAAAACAAGCTAGAATGAATTTTCTTAAAATTGAGTGTAAGTTACAATTGTAATCTTTCATGAATGATTGTCCATTTCTATTAACAAATTAGTCTTATTAACCCTTTAGAGGCGACACAAATTTTATTAAAAGTAGCCAAAATTAACTGTATCCATAAGAGTATAATAAATTGTTAGATTTTGTTTAAAAGATGCAATATATGTTTCTTAAAATAAATAAAGGATAAGCATAACTAAAAAGCTTGAGAATCTTAAATCATATCACAAATTTAAATACAAGACCTTTCATTGGCTCAAATATGTCTATGAAATATTGTACTCCTGTTCTTGATTTTTGATCAAGATTGTTTTTATGTTGACACACCACATTTTTCGCTGATAACTACCTTGTAGAAGGAAAATTGCCTGTATTTTGTTCAAACTTCATGAAGAATAATAACACATTATAAATTTGCTTAATATTATCTATGACAAATATCTAAACATATTTGTTGGTTCACACTTGAAGGTACTACTGGGTAGTAATGATAAAAATCACTCAAAAAATATGCCCTTAATGTCAAAGAGGTCATCCAAAATTTGCGTATAACAACTTCACAAAAATTTCAAATTGAGATCTCGATATTTTCTAGAATGGTACACTTTGTAAAACTGTTTAAAGCACTGCTCTACAACATAAACAATGTAATGTTTTAACTTATTTATTTTTTGGATAATAACCTATCTAACTATTACCATAATGATCCAAATTATAATTTGAAATAAATTTGCGAAGACTCAATGGTGCTTTTTTGTGTAGTTATGTTTGAAAATAAATGAAACTATATTTTTTTTTTTTGCAAAATCTGTTCGATAACATATTATCAAAAATTGACAAATATTAAATAATGTTTGCACGTAGTATTTTTTTTTTATGTGGTACCCAATGTGATAAGTTTAAAATCACTCCCTTACGCAATTTCTCATTAGAGATTTAATCAATGACTTGCTGTTTTTTGCAAATTGTTTTTCCTTTAATGATGTAAAATTAATAAGATCATTAATATTTAAACCAAGAATAATTGATTTTTTTCTCCAGAGATTATACTGAATCATTCCATGATATAGATTAAAAAAAGCTTTATAAGTTAGTAAGGGTATCCGATAAATAATTCATGGGTCTTGTTAAGTTTTATCAAAATTATCGATGTACTTATCAAAATATTTATATGTCAAATTTTTAACAAAGATGATTGAACCCAATGTAATTGTATTTAACAAATAAATTTTTAATTAACTATCTATATTGTAATCAATGAAGAAGAAAATATTTTATTAATTACAAAAGTGGTTGGAAAGGTGTATAGGACTTTTATACCGTGGTTTATCTGTGGGTTTGATTGGCCTTTATATTTACAACGCACATTTTAAACAAACAACAGTTTGTTTATAGTAATTGAGTTTTTATGCCCTTTTATATACATGTTTTCTGCTAAACAAAGGTGTCCCTATTCCAGGGCTCTCAAGTACTACGCAAATGACAATAAATTCACGCAGATCTACGCTTTTCTACATACATTTTTTAAACATTAAAAATATATTTGAATTGAAATGAGATGAATTTTTTGGAAACTTACTTTAAAAGTCAGGGTTGAGGGTGGACGGTTCTTCTTTTTCTGTGACAAATTGTTTTATTAATTGTAATGAGGGAGGAAAGAAGTCATATTTAAAAACGTTATTTCACGCTAAAAAGACAAGTAAAAATGTGAATAAATAGTTTAATGGACAATTTTGTAAATAGATTACTAAATTAATAATTAAATACATCTGAATCGATAGGTATGATTAATAATAAATAATTAGGTGTAATTTATAATGAAAGTAAAAATTCAAAACGTGACTGGTTGCATCACTTGTATGGGTATACACAAATTTGAAAATAATTAATTAATTTATGAAGGTTAGATTATGATATTTTCAAAGAAATATAAATGATGATCTTAAAAAAATATATCTATGAATGGTCTGCGTATAAATAGTGATTACACTATTTGCAATCATGATGACTAATTGATTGATTATTTTGTAGTATTTATAACGTTCTGGATTAATAATATGATCTATTATAAGGAATGTGTATGCATTGTTTTGATAATTAAAAGAGCACAGCTTTAATTACTGACGTTGATAAATGATAAATTGTGTACAGTGAGAAATACTGATTTATTGTGCTTCTTAGAGGGCTGCTTACGATTGCAAGTTGATGTTACGAATCCTCTAATTTATTTTTTGAGACGAATTGTGTATTTAAAATTTAATTTTGTTTTTTTATGATGCTTTTTAGCATGGGTCTATTACAAAAGCACATAAAGATTACCCTTGAAATATGTACACCTTTTTAGCCTCAAAATTAATTAAAAATCTTACTTTTCAATTAGCTTTTGTTTATGATGATTAGAGTAATAAATTTTCAGCATTTTCTAACATGTAAGATTTTGGATTGTTGACGAACTGAAAGGTGTATTTTATTTATCTAGCCTTTTCTAGTATATAAAATGTAAGTATATAGTAATCACATACACGTGTGCTCATGAATGTTGAAAAGTAATATTGATAACCTGTTAGGGAGTTATAAGTGTAAGTCATTGTTAGACTCGAAGTAGAATTGAGGATTGAAAACGGAGTATTTTTATCCATTTTCTTACTAAATATGGAGTGGGATTTGTATATCTTTCTTTTCTCTAATTGCTGATTGTAGCCATTTAAATAAAATGGCACGACAGATGAGCTGTTTTATAAAAAAATTATTCAAGTTGTCAGTTTTAACATATCAAATTATCTTTTTAAAGACCAAACTTGTTCAGAATTTACAAATCTAATGTTGTTTTTTTTTTCTGTTGGGAATCATTCAAGAAATTGTAAAATTAATAATTTAAAAATAAAAGAATATCAAAATTTGTCTGTAAAAAAAGATGATAGGTAATTGTTTCTACTACCAAATTCTCAAACTTTTTCTAAGACCAGTAATATTTACACATGGGCACCTTTAAAAATCTAGCAAAGCCACCACTAAATCCAAATCTTATCGCCTAAAAAAATTACTTTGATACATATTACAAATCATATTTTGATTAAATTTAGTATGGATATAAGTTTTTTTAATGCTACTAGGAAATTATTGCCTAAGATATTTTGTCAATTTTGTGAGTTACTAACCATATTTGAACAAAAACTATATATTAAGAAAGTGTTTAAATATAGTATATTGTCCCAAGTAAAAAACCTTTTTTTGAGCCAAAGCCTTTTCGACTACATATATTCAACAAAATTAATCATTAGCCAATTTGGTTTATTTCCTAACTCATAATTTTATTGTAATATAAGAATATGAAAAAATGTTAAAGAAATATTTTTGTTTTGTATTTTCTCCTAATTGTCATAAACCTAAAAACATTTGTGCATACAGTTCTAAAAATAAACCTTATTTTTAGCATGGCAATTTTCAACATTTGGAGTCAAAACCATGTTTAAAGCTAAAAAAATAAATTATTAATATAAAAAAAATATGTATCAATATATAAATTGAAAAATATATGGAATATCGTTCCACTTTGCAAAAGTGAAATCCCTGCTATAGAAAAAAACAAATGTCTGGATTTTTGCTGCTATCCCAAGTTTTTTGCAAACATTGCAATTTTTATGAAGATTTTTAGTATGCAGATTAAAAATTACTCAACATCTGAGAGAGAAGGGGTGAAATGTTTTGTGACAGTTGATGTGGGATGACCCATAATTAATCAATTTCATTTCAAATAATTATAAAATATTTAATTCTAATATTCTTAAAAACAAGGATTTACTTTAATTGAAGGTACATTTGCTTTAACACTGTTAAACCCATAAAGTTTCCAAAAGTATTTTATATTCTATATTTTTTAGGTATCTAGTATCGTACAAAAATTAATCAATTTATTAAAAAAAATCTCACTCATCCCATTTACCGAGATAATTATTAGACGTGTTTGTCCCTGAGTATGTGCATTGAGTTGTTTATCCTTAAAAATCTAAATTTAATTACTCATTTATTCGTATCTTGTACTACTTATTTTTATAATTTTCTTGTCAAAATATTATAGATAAACTAATGCATAAAATTTAGTAGTACTACAGCTTGAACAACAAAAAATCAGGCATTTGGTATAATAAATTTTTGAAAAATTCTACAGATGATATTTTTGTAAGCAATTTTTGATATTATAATATACATAAACCTGAATCACAAGTCTTACATTTAACAAAAACAATTTTTTTTATCTCATTTGTATAATACACACATTATCGGTTTTTCTGTTGGGCATAAATCTTAGTTTGTTCCATCATTATGCTAATCAATTTTTCCATTCTAGTAAATGCATATTTCGAAGACATCAAAAGAGTTTGTATTTCACTGATATCGCCTAGTATAGTTGAATCATCTGAACAATACTGTTGTAGGTTCATTTCTGCAGTTCAAAGTATGTTTGTCTATGCAACTTGTTTTTTTATCTTTCAAAATGATGTGAAAATTTGGCTCAAGGGTTAAAAGCAAATCAGTATTTTTGTTATTTTGAGAAAATCTTCATCAGCAATAAATTCCGTAACTGAATCATTTATAAAATCGTCAATATTCTCTGGCTCACAATCTGAGTTCGAACAATCTAAGCTTTAACATTTGAGTAATCTATTATTACTCAAAAATACAGGGGAAAAACCAAGACATTAAAAGAAGTGTCGATATATTAAAAAGGAGATTTGGGATTGTCCCGGAAGGCCATTGGGGAACAAACTTATCGAGGAAGACAATTCACAATATTTCACTGTATGGGAGACAGTGTTAATCATTAAAATCAATGAGTTTGTTTGACTTAATTCTAGTGACTAACAAAAAAACAAATACTTCCTTTCACATCCAGAGGGACAATCGTGTTCTATTAATTCAATCATCAATTAGTTCTTCTATATTTATCAGAAATAAATAATATTGTAAACATAAATGTCTCGATATATTTACAAACATATGCTTAGTTTACAGATTGTCTTTAAAAATGAAAATAAAATATAAATATTTAAAGATATTTTCAAATATGAAAAAATGATGATATTCAGTAGCTTAAAAACATTTAAAACTCACTTTTGATTAATCATTGTAAAATATGAAATATAGTGTAAAAGGTATCAAACAAAACAAAAAAAATGCTTTAAAAACAAACATAGACAATAATATTGTGTCCTATGGATGTGTGTGGGTTTATTTATGTTATTTATGCATGTATAACTCTATAGAAATAGTGTTGTGTTTTTTTATTTTGTTTTGATTAGAAATTGTGTTGTACAAGGAAAAAAAATATTTTCAAATAATTATTACTCATAAAATATAAAACAATATCCAAATATAAAACTATCATTATTTATATATAATTCTATACTATTTATATGAGTGTCCGTCTCATAGCTTTATTTTGAGTACTTTATCATATTCATATAATTTCTAACGCTATGTGCTATATATAATAGATCACATCCAAATATTTAAAAAATCAGTTTTCCAAGTATTCAATCACCTGTAGAACATTTCACCGTTAAAAATTGACTTTTACGTAGGTTAGTATTTTGAAAAAATATTATTTAAATCAAAGAACATTTAGGAAAATAAACAGTTAAAAATAATACACCTTTTTGTATGTAGAATCAAGAGTTTTGAAAACGCTATATATGTAAAGAAAACAATTTCAGGACTTACTTTTATTTTTTTATTTACTCAAACTTTTGTTCCGATTCAGTCTAGAAATCCTATGTAGATCGATTCAAGAACGTCAGAATTCAGAAAAGTAATTACATCGACCAACAAAGTTTTTTTTTTGTTAGTCTACTGGCCACTAGGATTATGGTAAAAGTTACAGATTAATTTTGATCTAACTTGGTACGGATATAATATATAGTCACACTAAGAGGCCATTAAGTTTTGAGGTGTCAAAGATATTGCAGTACAAAACTTTAAAAATACATAGTATCAATAACTTTGGAACATACAGAGCTGAAATTGGTGGCATTATATACATAGGTTGAATAAAGATGCTTCATAATGCAAAGAATCAATGGTTAAAGACACACAAATAGAAGATTGGAGAGGATCGGACTACGCTAATAAAGAGTACTGTGAGAAAGACGGGACATATAGAGATTGGGATAGTCCACAAGAACCACAAATGATTGTGGCTGATAAATTTACTGAAATTGTTAATGGAATTCCTCATGAAGGTGGAAGATGAAACATTGTCTCGAGAATAATCCAGAAATTGCTTTAAAATATAATTTTCAACTGCAACAAATTATTAATACTAACTATAAAATATTTGAAAGCCCAATTACAGAATTAAGGGATTGTCAAAATCTGGTGATTAGTAAAATATTTGGCCAAGACAATCGAAAAATATTATTTGTAGTTGATGAGGAGGGGAATAAAGGGAAATCAATATTAACTAAACATTTAATATGTAAACATAATGCATGGGCCTGTACAGGTGGGAAAAGTACAGACTTAAGGACAGCATATGATATAGAAGCAGAAATTGCAATTTTTGATATGGTGAGAGGTAACCCTACGGACTATTGGCCTTGGAATTTGATGGAAAGTATAAATAATGGTTTGTTTACAACTACTAAATACAAGGGAATGATCAAACAATTTAATCCGCCAAAAGTAGTTAGTTGTTTTTACAAATAAAGATATACCAAGGGATAAATTTAGCTCGGACCGATATGATGTTTATTACATTTAATTATAATATTGTAAAATGTACAGAAATAAATAAATATGTTATAAATTATAATTTATGATGAATGGGTAATTCATTTCCAATAATGGTTTTTCAAAAATATGGCCGAGGTGAATGATCGTTCAATGATCAGTTAACACATCTCCCTTTAAACATGGTTTTCCGTGTTACTCTCATTTGAACATTCTTCAAAAATGCATAATCGATCATTCCTTTAAAACAAATTGAAAGATACATAAATCTCTTTGTGGCAAATAATACATATTTCAAAGCATGAATTCAATGGATATTAGATTTCATTATATTTAATATGTTTAACATCACCCATATTTGACTTTAACATAGAGAAAGATGATCATAGGCGGAGGTTCGCGCTATACCAAGGGCCCATTTTAGTTGTAAATGTTAACACCATTAATCAAAAGACGGCAAGAAGGGGAGTCAGGGGGGTAAGCAATTGGAAAAGCGGAGTAGGTACAAATTCATAACTTTATCATAGTACATTGACTAAAAAGTAGTAAGTAAATCACAAACTTTTCTTTTTATTATTTTTCAAAAATAATGAGGACCTGTTTTAATACCTATAGAAAGGTGGCCCTCCAACACATTGAATACCCTCGTCTACAAATTGTCTTCATACGAGGGGTATCTGAAAAAATTCAAACCTTAACTTGAAAATGGTAGCACTGGAAAATAAAAGCTAGTCACATCAGAAAGGCATCTATTGACAGTTACTCACCAAAGTTTATGTAATTTTGAACCGTGCAGTAGTTACGTTGATGTGAGTGTTGCTGTAAAGATAGACAAACTCTAGTATCGATCTGTCATTAAATAGATTCTTTCCCAGTTCAACCTTTAAATAAATATAAAAAATAGTAGACATATAAAAACATGCTACGTTAAAATTTGACAAGTCTAAGTAAATCTGACACGGAATAATTAAGCCAAAAAACAGAAAGTGTCTTGTGAGCAAGTATTTTGGAGAAAAAACACAGACTACTATTTGTACAGGTTACACCAGATTATGTTAAAAAAATAAAAATTCTGGAAAAATGTGTCAAATTTTTCTTAGGTCGGAAACTTTTCAGTCCAACCTCGTCAGACCAAACCAAAAAAATTGATCTCAACACTAATATATAAACGTATATTCTAATAAATTGATGCATATGCAAGTATAATTGTATAAGGGGCATTACTCATTAAATTACAACAATGACACTTTTTTCTTCTATACAAAATAAAAAAGTATTCAATCTTTATTTAAAGTTATTTTAATGTTTTGTTAAAAAATTGTTATTCAACAGGTAAGACATTTTGAAACGGAACATCTAATGTCATTTGCTCCATACATTTTATTTTTGTATGTACTTCATATTTTTTTGTCGAAACTAAATATAATCCCTATGTATGTTACCTACAATATATAACCAACAAAATATATGATGTGATTCCTCCGTTACTCCACGTGTTAGTGTATCATACATACAATAAATAATGTCAATAAATATTATACACATTTTATCTTCAAGGTATGAACATTAAGAGCAATAATTGTCAGTTCTTACATATGTCCCACGCTTTGATATTGGTATGCTGTAATAGTTTTTCAATCACTCCAAATTGTATAAAGAAAAATATTTTTTTTCACATGATATCATCAATTGTTTTATGGCATTTAATGTGTAGATATTTCGAGTATCCAAAAAAAAATACTGTTAGTTTATTTTCACCTTATAGAAACTTCAAATCAAAGTATAATCGTTTTTAAAGCTGCACCCTGAATAATAATTTAAATTTTTTGTACTACCCAAAGAATCCCTAAGATTACTATTTTTGTTATTCTTGGTATGTTGAAAGGCTTGACACGTAAAGGAATTTTTACCGGATAGACTTCAAAATAACAGGACATAATGCTTCATAAATCACGACTCCATATATAGTACCGTATATTCTTTGTGTCCTTATCTTTTGATTCTGTTAAGGGCGTATAGTTCAACGGTCATTAAATCATAATTTTAGACAGATATTTATTTATAAATATATGTAATATTGGATTCTAGTATTAGCCCAAAAAGCTCGTAGTAACTTAGTCAACAATTTTGTAAAAATAAATCAAATTTCATTTAAATTGTGTTCGATTAATCAAAGCTTGAAATATTAGAGTAATCTATTATTACTCAAAACTACTGTAAAAAACTAAATATTAAAAGAAGATTTGATGTGTGAAAAAGGAGATTTGGGATTGTTCCAGAAGGTCATTGGGGAACAGACTGATCGAAGAAAACAATTTACAATGTCTACCTGCATAGGAGACATTCTAAATTATCTTCCTTGAGGCCCAAGTCTGCTCCCTGGGCCTTCTTGGGCAATCCTCTTCTCGTACTATGTACACATGATGGCAACTAGGACTATGTTTTGTTAGCAATTAACAGCTAATTATGTCTTCTACAGCATTGCTCATTGAAAAATTGTAAAATAATAACTTCTAGCCTCTCAAAATTTGTATAATAGAGATGAGTAAATAATAACAATTGGCCTGGTGCAGTTTAAAGAAAAAAAGTGAGTATTATATAGATGGATCACTCTATAAAATGAATGAAATCTCCTTGGTGTTTTGTTCAACTCCTATTAAAATATTAAAAAAACATGTACTTTTTTGAATTTGACTTTAGATAAGAATTAAGAACGAGCTAAAGAAATTGCTCAAAAAATCTTTTTAATTATTTTTTTTCTATCAGATATTGTTATTTTTTTATTAATGAGGAGAAAACTTATACGTATTGGGCGAGTAGCAACGTATGAATCTGCTTATCAAAAACAGATGGCAACAACAATTATTGCTTGAGAGTGATATTCTATATTATTAAAGGAAAATGTGTATGTTTGTCAGCACCTAGTAACTCTGGAAATAGCGGATACTACTGCTACTCCAACACGAACTGTAGGTATTGCAAACTCATACATAGAGGTACAAAATGTTTCTAATTTATTTTTAGATGAATTGGTTGATTTTTTGAATTTACCTTTTATCTGTAATACTTTAGAGTACGCTCCTAAAACTTTCGATCATTTTATATGAAGTTCTTTATTTATCTTGATAATGACTAGTCTAGGATTTATTCATAATTTGTGATCGAGTTTTAGTGAATTTATTTAAATATTTTTCTTCAAAGTTGTTCCTTTGTTTTTCCCTTCGATTTCTTGGATTCTTCTTTTCTTCAATTTGAAGAATGACACGGCTCATTAAAAAAAAGATATAGTGTTTTTTCCTTTCAGTTGATTTCACTAATTTTTTTTTTAAGTTGACTCTTTCATCATTTAAAGCAGCTGAATCCATCTATTATTAACTTAAAAAATGTAATATATAGGATTTGGATTTTATATGAATTTATATCAATTTACAGCTTTATTTTGATCAAATGATATTTCAATGTATTAATAAGTATTCTCTCAATAATAATTAACAGTTGTTAACAAAAAAAAATCCAGAACGGTGAATACCATATATTTTTTCCCCAATTTTTTCCTGTAACTTTTGTCAGTCGAGGTTGAAAGGAGATGAAAAAGTTAGTTGCCAACTGTTTATCAAGTAATGTAAAAAAAAAATTGCTAACGAAGGGTTGCCAATATGTTTTATGTATTATTCGTTACAAAGTAGTTAATATTAATTACATAATAGATTAAAAACCTTTCACAAAAAATATATCATGATCCTTTTACAATTCAATTATAACCATCTAGTTATTTATATATTTATAAAAAAATGACTTAAGTTTATAACAATAACCCAATAGATATCATCTAATTATATTTATTCTCTCATCCATAAATTGTTTTGTGGACTAATTAATAAATATGTGGGTAGATAAATGATTATAGTAAGTCATATATAAAATAAAATTATTCAATGCTTAGCATTTATTAACAGCTGGGAGGGTGAAGCTTTTCAAAGTATTTGTGCTGTTTTGCTTAGAAAGTAATTTCAAAACGGTATTATTTTGTCCTATTCTTCATTATAGAGAAAGAGATTTGACTTAGAACATAATCAATTCAAAAAACCTTCATACATGCTTATAATTAACTCTACAATGCCTTATAATTATATTTGATAAATTTGTTTTAGAATCTTCGATTTGACCAGTTTGACATTATTTTTACATCAAAAACTTTAAAGATACAATTGCAATTATAAAATCAGTGGATCATTAAATTGTACAAAATGCAAATTGCTTACTTATGACCTTCCAATGTGTAGCAAACTTAAATGGTACAATTATTTGTTTTTTAAAAATTACAGCAGCTATCACAGAGAATTAGTGTTGTGTCAGTCCTTATTAAAGAACGAGGACCGTGGTTTAGTCCAATCCGGTCCCATTCAGTCCCACTTGTAGGTTGTTAAAGAAGGTAAAATTGATCTCTTCTGATGTCATTTTAAAAAATGTTTTTCCTTTTTTTATTCCGTTATATAATAGAATACATTTTATAACTTAAGGCAAGTTACCGCATCTATCGTGTTTAAGTACACGTATAACCGTATTTATACTTATATATATATATAAATGATATCTACACAAGAGTTGCTCTCCTAAAAGTATCATTTATATATATATACAGGGAGCAGGGATCAAATTGTCGCCAAAATATTTTTCTACAAAAAACAACACAAAATATAAATTTTTTATTGAAAATCAAAACTATGACGAGCATATAGGTATAGAGTAGCCATTCATTCGATATAATAACCGTTGGCATCAATAACGGCCTCAATACGGCCTCAGAACCGGCCGCAGGCTCTTCTGACCATCTTATTGTCCATGTTGCCGAATACCTCCTCAATGGAGTCCATCAGGCTGGCCTTGGTGCTATGGGGATGTCTGTTGGTATGTCTCTTGACATAGCCCCAGACAAAATAGTCCAAAGGATTAAGGTCGGGAGAGTTAGGAGGCCACAAATCCTTGGTTACGACGTCATAACAGTTCTCGGCTAACCACTGCATGGAGATTTGGGGCACATGGCAGGGTGCTGAGTCCTGTTGCCACACCCAGGGCCTGTCTCCGGCCACCCCTTAGATCCAGGGCAGAACCATCTTCTCCATAACATCCAGGTAGACCTCTGCATTGACCTTTAGACCCGTTTCAAACATCTGGGAGGCATAACATGACCTTCACTGCTGACCACCCCGAACACCATGACCATTGCAGGGAACTTGGTCTTCATTACCTTCCTCACATGGCTGGTGCAGGTGGCTATCCACCTGTTGTTCTGCTTGTTGACCTTCTGATCTTGACATAAATTCAGCAATTTTGTTGACTTCATCACCCTGTTGTCCTTTGCCTTCTGGGTCAAGATCTGGCCCACCTGCATCTTGTAGCTCCTGCACCTTAAATCCTCAGATACACAGTCCCTTATTGTTTTCTTATGGCAGCCCAGATCCCTCGCCATGGCCTTCATGGACCTAATAGGGTCATCCTCAACCGTCTTCTTCACCTTGTCGACAAAGTCGGTGTCCTGACCTTCCTGTCGGCGCCCTTCTCCTTGGGTGCCCTCTTTATGGTAACATCAACATCCCAGGTGTTACGGATACGCTGAACAGTCCGTAAATTCACTCCTAAAGTTGAAGCAATCGTTGAATTGGAGATTTCACCTCCATTATTAACCAATGCCATGACTACGGCGGACCTCGAAAGCTCCTCGTTCCACTTATAGCTCTTTATCTCCTCATATGATGACGGCATGATGCTAACTGAACTACGTATTGTCAGCTGACGAGAATAGCTTTCCTATTTGGTAACCGGTTTTTTATTTGATAATGTCGTCTTCAAGTTATTAAGGTTTAAAGTAGGAGACAATGTGATCCCCGCTCCCTGTATATATATATATATATATGTTACGGGCATTGTGTAAAATGCTTGTAAGAGTGGGCAAAATTCCCTGGCAATCTATGAAATATCTAATAGAGTTGTCAATTTAGGTTAATTTACAATATCAGGTAAAACGATTGTGGGGCATTTCATTATTAAACAATTCATTAAAAGCAATGTGACCATTAAGGAGTAGATTATGACACAATGATAATCTAGTGTATTTCTATCTAAAAATCAGTGTACAGATTATAGAAGTAAAGACAGTGTTGTAATGCTATCTTCGTGGTGTTCACATATCACTCTCAAAAAAAAAAAAATTATCGCTATGTCCAACCAGTGGATCGCGGCCTGCATCGCAGCCACAACTTATTTTCACTTCAAGTAGCATTTTTTAACAAAATTGTCGCAATTACATTAAAACGTGTACAACGCCCATAATACCTACAAACATTGAAAAATATTGGACGTCATCTCCTATTTTCTGAGACTCTAACTGGCTTGCCAGATTGTTTTTTTAAGCAGTTCAGACTTTAAAAATTAGATTTGTCCTGTTTTTATATTTTCCCAAAAATTGTACTTATAGATTGTGTTTTATTTTTTGTTCACACATTCGTACCAAAGGATAAATCTTATTACATTCGTAGAGAATCTTTACTGACGTTTTTAGTTTTTTGCTAAAGAATGAACACTTTGTACTCCAATCTTGATTATTCGATTTATTAATTTAAATTGAAAAGGAAGGGATGATATAACGGATAAATTTTTGCAAAGAGGAAGTAATATGATTTAAAAAAAAAAGTATTTTTGAATCCCTGGCAGGCTTCGGGGCACCTATAGGGTGTACAATCTATCATTCCGCCACTTTGGCACGCTCTTTTGGATAAACACACGTGCTTAGGTAGATAACTTTGTTTTGTAGATAGTTTGTTCAAACTTGCACAAGTTATAAAAAAATGTAATCATTAAAGGATTTATTGTCCCAAACAATTGGAATGGGGCTTCCTTGGAATATACGTAGGGAAGGACAACAAAACAAGATTAGGTTGGAATTTGAAGCCTCAAAGGTGATTTTGAGTAGTTTTAAGGTAGGTGAGATCAAAGGTCGAAGTGCTTGTTTCAGGAAGTTGGAAATCATGGCCAGAATCCAAAAATCAAAATGAGGACCAATGAAAGTCTATGAGGACAATTGCCTGAGAAGTTGGCCAGTAAGGGTCGATGTTCCGACTTTGCATTCGCAAAAACCTTCGTTACTACTCATAGAAGATGAAAAAGGGCTAGATCTTGTCCCAAGAAGGCCAAGGAAAATCACTTCCAGCTCAAAAGCCTCAAAAACAATTTGACGACTTCATGTTATCAAACTTTTGGCCTCCGAGCTTGCTGGATCTGAATCTGATATATATTTTTGAGTAGTGCACGATCCAAAGACAAATCCACCAAAGCAATTCCAATACTAAAAATGAACTTGTTAGTCGGAACTGAAGGAATTCTAAGATTTATAATGGACCAAGTAGCGAAGGCTTGCTCGCGCTTTCAGCCTCGTATAGAGACTGTAATTGAGGCTGGATGACATTTTATGAATATAGAATTAGAATCTATTAAGCCTTCAAAATATTTTTTTTATCTAATCTGATAACTAGTTGGAGAGAAAAAAGCATCTTAAAAAAATTATTTTTGCGGCACGAATAACTTACGGCATTCTGTATGGTAGCTATTAGTAAACATTTTTCAATTTCTAATCAGAAACTCAAAAGCCATCAATTTAAATAAACAAAAACATTTTAGTTCACGACAAGGATTTTAATTGCAAAAAAATCAAGAAACTATAACCACGCATTAATCTGGTGGCTTTTATAGGATTAAAAGAACCACATTTTCTTGGATTATTAAAATATTTTAATATGTTTTTATCTTTTTTATGTTTCGTTATAATAATCAGAAAATAAATTGAATCACAATCAAATACAAATCGAACAAAATATGTATGACCAAATTGATTTTAACTACAGTTGATATGAACTAAAAACCCATTTCAAAAACATTCAATGTAATTGAAGTATACATGCAAATACGTAAGTGACACCAGGATAAAAAATAATTGTGTTATATCAAGAAATGATATCTTGGAATGATATGAATTATGTTTTCTAAGCGCATTCGTTCGAAAAATTGTAATCTTCTATTAAATTTGATAATTTAATAACTAATTTTATGGACATGTGCGTTTAAGAATCTATTTCTATACTTATTACGAAGGATATACTAAACCATTGCAATAACCAATTTTAATATCCATTATTTTCATTGATCTTTTAATTTATTGCGTATAGTGTGGTTTTGGATTATGAGCAAAAACTATATCCGAGAGAACAAGAAAAGTTGTGCAACATCTACTAAAAATAATAACTATTTTCCTCATAGTAACGACATAATACATAGAAAATAAAACTGGATACGGACCCGACAAACGATGCTTACTTCGTCCATGATGACAAGAATTATAAATATGATATAGTATGTATGTGTTAATCCTCATTATATGGTTTTCATAAATTTAAGTAAACAATTATATGAAATATAAACAGTGAGGGTTGGCAAAGAAGCAACATCCTTCTTGGATAATATTAAACACTGCAAAGAAATATTGGAATTATTTAAAAAGACAGTTGGCTTTCTCCATACAGACTGCCTACAATTTCGAGAAGTCCATTATTGGTCCATATAGTCTATAAGTACCAAAACTTCTACAGTAACAGTATAGCTGACTTCTGCCCTGGCTCCTTGTGTTTGCCCCTATCTCTGACCCCAAAATTCCCCATATTTTTAATTATGAGGATTTAAAGCAAACCAAAATTCAAGTCTTGTTTTTATCTCATGTTTCTATGTGTCAAAATGTGGGAACTACTTCTAAAAATGCAACACGTGTGTGATCTCTTCCGTTGGGATGTCAGGACAAAAAGGCTGGAGAAACCATTGGGTTGCTTACAACATGAATAAATCTATTATGGATGGGAATATGGTGTTGAATGGTTGATACAGACCAGATGAACCAGATGCTTTCGTACATGTAGTCCTCCTCCAGGCCTTCACCTCATCCCACTGTACTTTTTGGTTTGAAGCCTATTGGATAATAATTCCTGCCGCACCTCTTATTCAAATTTTGATACGATCCGAGTTTCTATCATGACAGTGTGACACGCCATGGACTTTCCCTTCATCTTCTAGAGCTGTTAATCTGTTCGCTGGCGTGTAAAGGCTATTTTTGCTTGTGAAGTAGAATATAATGAAGAAAAAATATAGCTGAATATAGCATTTTAACATATCACAAATTTGTTTTGTCTTTTCTTGATTCGATAATAATCAATTTTATCGTAATTTAATCATGCTACAGCAAGTTTTTTTATCCCAATTTGTAGAAGATTGATTTATGATGACGTAACTGCTATATATCATTTTCAAAAATTGTTTCATGATAATTCCGATTTGTGCAAGATTTTATCATCGATACATCCCTAGAAAATAGGATTTATTAAGTTACCTGTAACATATTTAATATATTTATAACAGTTTATAATATTTATATATTATATTAATATTTTTTTATTATACCAGAAACAAACAGATTGCCAATCTATTAATGTTATTACTTTTTCAGATGTCTTCGTATTTTTTTATATACTATTAGTTTATTAAGTGTCTCAAAGTGTTAAGCCATAATATAATAAAATAAATTAGAAGATCAAAACCTTGCCATTTCAAAATTATCAAATATGTTGGGGGTTTAATTGATATTTAAATGCGTATAATTAATTTAAAAAATATGTTTTACGTTTTTGTTCATTAAAAACTGTTTCATGGGTAGGCCTTTTTTAGCTTGTTTTTAAAAAGGAGTACAAATGTTTCCTACAGTATATAAAATTAAAAATTACAGCTTTAGAATCTCATTATTTGGCAAGAGGATCATTCAAAAGTTGAATACATTTTCTAAAGAAGTGATTATATCTGTATATTGTGTCTTTATTGATACAAATAATTACTTAAGTGAAATGCTTTAGAATGTATGATTGGACTGATCGACGATTTGGATTGTTAGAATATATTAAATATATTTTATGATCCATTTTATCATACTAGGTATTATCGACCGAACAAAGACATATTATATTCTTAATTAAACATTCTCTATTATTGAATCAGTACGTTTCTATTTAATGGGGGAAATATATCAAATTTTATGTGATCAATGCATCTGTAAAAATATTATGAGCTTTGTTACCAAATTATAAAACATCTTTCGAAGTGAAATTATAGTCTTATAATTTGACAAGTAGGTATATAATGAAATAAAAGGAGGTTAAAAAACAGAGGAAAAAGAAACATTGGCTAAATTTATTTAGTACTGCGTATAACATTTAATCTTGCTTTGAGATTTAAAAGTTATAGTTGTTAATTTTATATGCATAGTACAGAAGGACACTTTTATGAATTATTAATAGATGTTGAAAAACATTCCTAGGTTCATGTTAGAGTAGTGCTTGCAATGAATTTAGGGTTTCAATTTTAGATCCATGTAATTGTGCTTCAAAAATTATGCGTCACTTGCATAATTTTTGGGTACTCTGTGCCAGAACCTAAAATTGTAAATTTTTCAGTTCCAGGTAGTAGAACTGGGAAAAATAATACCTCATTTTTATTATTAAGTTCTCTTTTTAAATTGAAACATGTCAATCATTAACAAATGACTAGGAGTCTACTTGAGATTTTCTTTTATGAGTGAAAACTTTAAACTTACTCATGAATCAAGACTAGATACGTTTTTTTTAATGTTGTTTATACTATTTTTTGGGTCTGGATTGGGGCATATCGGCTATTTTGGATCAAAAATGAGACCCACTAATATTGTACATCAAAGATAATTCTTAGATTGCTTCTGAATAATAAATATATCACATTTCACGGACAAAGTGAATAATAGTCTCAATGTAATCAACGGTCCTCGTATGAAATCAATTATTTAACATAGTAATAACACAACTTTGTTTGGTTATTTTTCCATAAGGGAAGTGGAGTGAAGAGTACAAAAAAATTCTTCAGATTTCAATTCTGACATCATTGGTATATGGTCTATTTGAGTAATTAGCAGATAAAATTCATTATTTTCAATTGAAAAAGGAGTAATTTGTAAAAGTAGTCCTTTAAATATAGTCTAGTTGACTGTGAAAGTTGTAGGAAGTTATATGAAAATTATGTTATATTCTGATGACACAAAAATCAAACTAATTTTTTTTGTTATTGTACTTCAAAATTAGTGGAAAAGTAATAAAGTTTCCCATTCAGACATCCTCAATAAACAAGGAAGAAATATATATATATACACTGCAAAATGAGTAATGAGTGTCCCAAGCCTCTACAAACCAAGTTCTTCACAATAGTGTTTTACCTTCGTAACAAAGCACATTTTTAGGGAGGTTCTCTATCCTTCCAAAAAAGTAATTAAATAATTAAGTTTATCCCTCCTTATATTCTATTGGCATCCTCATGTTTCACAAACACAAAATAAAAAATTAGCTGTACTTTATTCTCTTTATTATTCAAATAACGAACATCATAAAAAATATTTCTTATGAAGATTAAAATATGTACAGATGTATGTCTGTATCTTTTAAAGCCAACTTGTAATTTACAATCTAAAAAACAAGTATTTAAAAATATATATCCCATTGTAAGTATAAATTTTTAATTGATACTCTTTAGAGCAAATGTTTTAATGAGATGGTAACTTATTGAAAAAGAAGAAAAAAAAACAGATACACCTTAAAAATCTGTTTGGAGAAGTTTAATTAATTATTAATATGTATAAGTTTTTATAAAGTGAAGAGGGAATTGAATTTTTTGTATTCCACAGAGCCCTTTGGAAATTAACAAGCTAGCGCATAGCCATGTTCATCTACCAACCTTTCTTTTATATTTAAAAAAATAAGGGGGCCAAAAATAACTCGTGGTTAGCCAAATAATTAGTTCTCCTCATCTCATTAAGTACTACTTATTTTATAATAGAAATAAGTCTACAGCTATAACAAAATGAAATACGATTTCAATGAATGATTATTCAGAACACTGACAAATATGCAAAGCGTAGGCTAATCAACATTTAATAAAAAAAAACCTTATTTTATTGGGAATAGTAACTTTTTTAATTAACAACATTTTGAAATAATACGATTATGCTATTTTTGCCCACTACATTCATCGAAAATTAGCAGCAAAATTGATAACATTTTGAACTGCTTTATAATATAGTTTTGTAATTGAGCGTTCGATACAAACTAAATTGTTCTCAAATATATTTTTTTTAATTTCCTCAAAAATAACCTATAAATATTGCCTATAATACAAGCAAAATATTAAATGTCAGTCCATATTTAACATGGAGTATCACCGTTCACTTTCACTTTTTGGTCTGAAAGAAAAAGTAAAAACGAACCCTTGTGGCATTATTGATGGTGTTTTTCTAATTCATTATTCACTTATATGTAATATATTTAAGTAATCATAAAAGATGTCCGTTTTATTTGGCATTATAATGAAAATAAGATTATATTTTCAAGATATATCCAATATTATTTATAAACGTCTGATATTTCTTCATTATTGACATTGTTAATAAAAGACAAGACAGGGTTTGGCTAAATACATTATGGTTTACAGAACCCTATCTATTATATATAGCCTGTAAAAAGACAAACTCTGTTTAAAGTGTCCCATTCTTGATTAGTTTGGCTAATCAAGCTACAAAAACTATACAAATTTTTTCATGTTTTGACATTAATTGAGTAGTAAAATGACATCAAAAATTGAAATGATTCAACTGTTGAACATGCCTCTAAGGACTGGGTAGTCAATTCACCAAGATTTGGTTGAATTGACTATTACTATGAATTAGGAGGAAATCAGTAAGTCTATGGTTGACATGATTTGACATAGTGACTCTACCTTATGGACCTCAATTTTTCATATTAAAATCCGTGTTTAGCTTTTGACTAAATGAGCAAATGACTTGCTAGTCAAAATAACAAGACTTAATGTGTACACTCTACAAGAATACTAAGTATATTCCTCTCAAACAAACACAATAATGTTTAATTTATTTCAAAGATATCATAGACATTTAAGGATTTAAAGTAATGTTAGAAACATATCAATAAGTTGTGCAATATCTTGTTTTATATATTACATTGAAAATTATAATAGAACTTACTAAATAATGTCACTCGGGAATAAATCTATTTATTTGTATTAACTATTAAATAATTTTTGTAAAAGTTTTAATGTTATTTTATAAACTTAATAGGATAAAAAATATATGTATAGAGATAAATATGAATGAAACAAGCATCATTTGTCAATGACACACAAACTTACATAATACTTCGATTTAGTTGACATATTTATATTCAGTTATAATTAATACATAACAGATTTTGATAAAAAGTTTGTAGTCATACTGATTAAAACACATTTATTTTGTAGAATTTAATATATTTATTCAATGTAGTTATCCTCAAGGGCAATAAAACAATTACAGTTGTCAAATAATTTTTTCATGCTATTATTATGTACAATTTCTCTTTTGTCTTAAAATAGGGCTATCGGCGATTACCTTTTAATCTTTTCCAGTACTAATCGTTTGAGTTCTGCTAGCGTGCAAAAATCACTGATCAAGAACTCGAGAATACGATGGAAAGGGAAGTAATTTATAGCCTAATCCATGCAATTTTGCCATCGTTTTCAGTGAATTGTGACATTGTGCATTGTCTTGATGAAAAAAACTTTTTTTTCTTCAGATGGGGCTATTTTTTGTGATTTTATCCTTCAAAAGCACCAACAGAGGCCATGTAATAATCGTTGTTGATGATATAACTCTTTTCTAGGAAATCAATTAAACTTATACCATACTCATGGCATGACCTTGACAGTCGACTGTTTTGTCTTTCCATGCATTGCAAAAAATGTTTCAAATCATGAATACGTTTTTTTTCAACGAATTGGGAGCTCATGTGGCACCCACCTTGCACAAAGTTTTACAAACTCATGCACAATATGTCCAACACATTCCTTTGATATCTGTAGTCTTAGCTATGTCGATCAATTTCCCTTTACATTCATTTAAAATTATGTTATGTACTTTTTTGATGTTTTTATTGGTAACTGCCTCTTAAGGACATCCCCTGAGTGCATTGTCCTCAACGCTCATTTTAACTTGTTTCAAATTAGCTAACCATCATTTGTCAGACTACAAACTTTTCAGACGATCTAATATTTACAAGCGTTTATAAAAACAAGTTGTAAAACAGCAATGGGAAAAAGTATTAATAGTCCAGGTGCAAGTCGAGTCTCAAGTCTCGAGAGTTTAAGTACCCACTTCTGTACTTCAATACATATAAAAATATCAAATACACCCTTGATAACAATTTTATTAGGGAATAGCGTTCTTAAGCGTACTAAATCCTGCACAAAAAAGGGTCAGGAACAAATATTTTGTATATATGTGAACTATTTTTATAATTGACTTGGATACAATTTTTGCTACCCTATAAAATTTTCCCCGTGCAAACAATAATTAAAAATGGCATTACTTGATATTATTTTGAAAAGGAACCTTAAAAACAAAATGGCAACTTGACAAAAAAAAACCATAACCAATAAAAATTCATAACAAAAGACTTAAATATAACCATAAAAATGACTACTTCTTCCATAAAAATTAAACTTCCTTGGTCACAACTTTGTAGTTTGACATACAGAGAGGATGGTTCCTGATAATTGGTTTTTTTTTTCTTTTTAATATATATATACCATAAAATCCGAAATTTTATGAGTTTGTAAAAAAGTCCATGGGAAGGTTTTTGAAAGAGGACATGTCCAGTCCAGGCAAAAGAGGACAGTTGGTCACCCATAATTATTTGTCTTCATTGATAAATACATACGAGGGGGGTCTAAAAAGTTTCCGTCATAACAAAGATTAATGCATTTTATATCCCTAAACACTTCTCCCTGCAATGTTCCCATCTCTGAAATCCCGCCCAAATAGTACTCGGCGTTTTCTCTGCAAAATAATTGCCACAAAGGTGATTACTTCTTCCTTTGACAAAAATAATTGCAGTATACTGTTTAGACTGAATTTTTATTTCGGACGTATAATGGTTTAACCAAGTTTCATCTACAGTAATTAATCAGCGGTAAAGCTCGGATTTATTGTGCTAAACTGAGCTAACAGAGTAATATTCGATTACTCCATTTTCATAAAAGCTCTCACATCAACTCACTCAAACGAGTGTGACATAACAGCGTCAAAAATGGCTGAAGCATTGGTGAGTATCTGTCAATAGATGCTAGATGGATATTACTAGGTTTTATGTAAAAGTTCTTCATCTTCTTTATTAAAACCAAGTTAGTTTGACTTTTCTTACAAAATGGAAAGTGAAGCATTTCAATGACTCACCCTGTGTATATACTTAACCCAAATATTTACATTGACATAAAAATAGATAACGAGTAGCTTGAAGATCAAGGATTAGGAAACACATTTTAAAACCTACTTTTATTTAAAGAGACTCTACGTGGTCTCTCTAATTTCATCCACATACATATTTTGTGTTCTTTAATAATAAGGAATCTCATAGTCTCATTTTAACATGTGAGAGTGCTAATTATTCTGACGTATCTCTGAATTTAATATTACTTTTAAATATTTTTATATCAAAAGGTGTTATTTCATAAACAAAATATGGTAAAGGATTATAGATATGGTCCTCGCTCAATCCGGAAAGTATTCATATAATATTTTTCTCCTGGATTACGTTTGTATTTTTTACTTAATTATTATCTATCACGTTTGTTACAATATTATTCAAATTTATCCATCAAATATCTCACAATTCACACTTCAAGGTCCCCAAATAAATTTCAACCATAAATTCAACAAATATTTTATATGATATTTATAAGGCCACATCAGGGCCACATAAAGTCACATACATCAAATAAAGTCTTCAAACCATATTCAACGTTCTTGAGTATCAAAACCATCATAGAAATTTAATTAGCAAATCCTTATTTGACCAAAATATGTACATTAAATTGAATCACAAATAGTTTAAGTAAAATAATCATGATAGGAAATCATCCACTGGCTCATTATGCTTAAAATAGGAACATTGACTGGTATTACTTTTCATGTAGTCGTATTTCAAATTAGCCAAATACTTTAATTACGGGTTTGACCGATTATTAGATTCAAAATTGAATCATAAAAAAAAATTAAACTGGATAATCGGCATTTTATGAAATAATTGAATCACATAAGTATTTATATATACTAGAATAACGTACTGATAGCTGAATTTTTCTGGACATGTTTTTGTAGTAACAATTATCTGATTTTATTGAGGAATTGGTTGGAATTCAATATGCAAATTGAGCATCCGTTCCCAAATATGTAAAAAATAGAAATACTTTACAAAAATTATCCATACAACTTCCGTAATTTTACTTTATATTTAAATTTTTTAGTGAATAACTCTGTATGAAAAGTAGCAAAAAAAATTAAAAGTTCCAAATTTAAGCATAATGAACCAAAAATAAGCCTTTTCTTGATTATACTTCAATATGTATTTACTAAAAATTTATAAAAGACATCGTTTTTAAACTGACCCCCTCCCTCTATTCAAACATCTTTGTAAATCATTTTGAGGAACACTTGTCCAATATAAATATATTAAATATAAGATCGTTACAATTTTGATATGCAGTTTCAATAAATTAATAATTCCTGAACTTTAATAGATGTAGTAAAAAAATACATTACTTTTAATGGATTTTTTTTTCAATATATGTTTATTTTATATATTACTTTTCTGTCTTTATAATCCTGAAACAGTAGCTGATTATAACTAGTAGAGCTGTAAAAATAATTCTTGACGGTATTGAAAAAAATAAAATAAAAAAAAATTGGAATAATCTTGTTCAAGTGAAAAACAGCTCCGCTATCACGATGCTGTATTAGATTATCTACAAGTAAGTTATGTGAAGAAAGAAATAAATTCAAATATCCTCCTCTATATAGACATGATAAAGGTAAGAATTGCTCCAATGTTGATCTCAATTTTACTCCAATTCCAACTTTGAGTTATCCTTATAACTTCTCCAACCGATTCTCAGTCTCATTTTATGTCTTTAACATGTCTGTTCAAGAATTATAACTAATGATAATACCTATTGAAATCAAATGAAACATTAATCAAATTACTAATTTAAAAAATTGTAAGAGTTTCTGTTCATAGTTTCTACATGATCTCAATAAACACGGATTTTAGTTTATTGGTACCATAAGAATCCCTATTGGCTTATCCTTTTATTCTTTAACAATCCTAATCATTATTTAGTAAAAAAATAGTTTAGTTGTTGAGAACCCATACTTTCAAAAACTGTTATCAATTTTCATTCATTATTCAGGCGGAATATTTAAGTATAAAGTGTAACCACGTGTGAGGGTGGCTATAAATAACAGGAAGTATTGGTAAAAGGTGTATTGGGGAGCTAAAAATAGGGATGTGAAAAATGTCGAAATCAACGTCAGTATATCTGTAAAATATTAATGTTCTTTCTAATTATATCTCCCTATTTTAAAAATTCAAACGTATTATTGTGCAAGGAACACTATAGTTTCTATGGTCATCGCTGTGAGTAGATATTTTGTATGTAAAACTTAACAACATATATGTTTACTTTTGATTTACACTTACAAGGATGTAAAATGTATTCATATCCCTAGTTATAAATGTTAGTGCGTAAATGAATCGGAGTAGAATTGAAGATCGACAACTAAGTAATTTCTCCTAGGTCCATTTTTATTTCCATTCTCTCATACCTGCTTTCAGCTAAACTTTCAGGACAACTAAACTACTCTCCCCGAAAACGTTCTTCATATTGTCAAGGTTTCGAGGATAATTTTTTGTTTATTATTTTTTTACATTATTAATTCAACAGGAAAATTACATGGTGTAAATTAAATAAGATTTTTCTTTCCATATATAGATGTACATAATATTTAAATATAAATCATAAATCGAAAGTACTCTATTGAATAGGAATTTTAAAAGCCATAAATATCCTTTTCATAGTGTGAGCTATAAATTCGATGTTCTACTATATTTTTTAAATAGTTTTTCCACCCAATTATATGATTATTTTTTATTATAGCTAACTTTTTGAGAATTATTTAAAGTTTCCGTTTTAATTTTACTGAGAGTTAATGGCTCTGTAAATATCAAAATGAGTAAACTATTATTTAAATGTGCATTTAACTATAATAAATATAATCACAAAATCTCAAATTTTATTATTGTCTTTGGTTTGAAATGGTGTGCCAATTTTTGGTTTCCCCTAAAAAAGACCTGAATATGACCATTATATACCATGATGCTTTTGTAGCCTACAAGGTGTTTTTTTGAAAATTATTTTTTTGTATCCACTAATTAGAAATTAAATTTAAGAAAAAAAATAATTATGTATATAATTCTGAATTGTAGAAAATGTCTTGAAAGTACCAAAAAAAATGACAAATCAGAAGTCTAATAAATGTATAATTTTTAATCAATTATTATGTTGCAATTTACAGGCTTAATTTTTCATTATTACAAAAAGAAGAGCTTTAAAAAATTAATATTTAAAAGCTATCTAAGATTTGTGACTTAGAAAAAAAAAGTTATGGAGTTTGATAGAATTATATAAAACGTTGTGCATTTTATACCACAAATTAAAAATTTCAAGTTATACAGGTAATGAATAAAACTGTTAATACATTTTTTCTGGTAAAAAAGAGTCAAAAACACATGAACTCAATCCTGGGGCAAAAATGTTCAACTTGTGTTATTATTTTCAATCAAGACTAAAAAATGTTATTCGAATTCATTTACTCAAATGTAATTATATGGGAAATTAAGATATTACGACGACGTCATTATTTATGTAGAATCAAATATCATATCAAATACCTTCATAACATTTAAAAGTTGTGTTTTTGTATCACATTTTGTTATTTTCCAATGCTAAGGCAACAATTAGATTAATCCCCCAAAAAAAAAAAAAAAAAAAAAATGATTAATTTTCTTAGTTGTTAGAATTTTACATATTATCTCTTATTAGGGCCACTGAGTTCAAATGTTTGTTTTTTCTTAACTATGAATATCACTTCTATTAAAATATATAATTGTGTTATGGTTTAAAATAGTGACGTAAATTGGGGTGACAATATGTATTTTCATATTATACGAATATTAACTTAATGTACATAAATAATTTAGTTGGTCATCCGAACGTTAATGGCTAGTTTCGAGTCCTTTTTGGTTTTTAAAGAAGGAAAGACTAAAAGGTGCAATATATATTTACGTAACAAATGTATCCAAAAAAATGAAAAAAAAGTTATTTGAAATATTTTAAACGTTATTGTATAGACAAACTTTATTGAAGTTTTGGACATCATGACGACAGCTGCTCCAGATATAAAGAAGATTGAATATACAGAGGAGGAGGACGTTGCGCTGTTACTATAATTTTTGTCACTATCAACATGGATATTTCAAATTGCCTTGCATCCAGCGAATCCCTGGAGATCCTCCTTGGGTCTAGAGACAAGACTCAGTACCTTTCATGTGTGATATAGGTCGCTCAAGTTGCTAAGTGAGCACTACTATGACTTAATTAGGAAGGAAATGTGGCCCTCAACCAGTCTGGATCTTAATAAGATAGATTTTTTTGTCTGTGGCTATGTTGAATTTAAAACAAATCAAGCATCACATGTCGTCAAGGACTCTTATTGACTTCATCAAGGAGACAATGATCATAATGACAAGAAACTACCTTGTCAACACCTGATCTTCCTTCTTGGCCTGGTCGTGAATTGATGCAGATACATAAATTGAGCTTTTTTTCAACATTCATATTTACAATTCAAGCTAACTTTCAAGTAAATCTGCAAAAAATATGGACTTAGAGACAAAATGCACCAATTTGATATAGTTACATAAATACATTGAATTTAAGACACCCCCATCTATGTTTTTGGGACAGACTGTTTATATGATATAACATTCAACTACTTATGGATCAAGTTTGGAGTATAATGGGCTTGTAATAATGGAACAAGGAACAAGTCGTAAACGTGCTCCAATAAGAAATGAGTGTAGCTATAAAAAGTATAATGGAATCGTAAATTTTGATTGCTTATAAAGACTCCTTAATATCTAAACACATTTTCGTGTTGTTTTGATTAATTAAATCAACAGTTATACGTATAATGCCATTCGATATGTATTAAATATTCATATCTGAAAAAGGTAAGAGGAAATTTTTTCAAATCACGATTTTTTTTTACTAAGCTTGCCATTAATTAGAAGACTAAAGTGTTCATGCGTTGATCATGCTGGTAAGAAATTTAAAGTTAAAAACTGAAATTTACCAATATATATTTTTTCTTGAGAAGCCTCTGAAATAAAAAAAATTGTATTATTGAAAATATTGATTCGCAAGAACCTTACAAAAATTGATTATTTGTCAATACTGGTGAAGATATAATTTGTTATGATTTTAGCATGATTAGGCCACATTTATACATTTTGAAACATTTGAGCACTTTGACCTACGTTACTAAGGCACAATAAAAGGTAAAAAAATAGTAGTAACTACGTCATAAAAGATATTGAACTACCTAAACGAATATTTTTAGAAAAATTTATTATAGTTGTAAAAAAAATTATTCATCCTTTATTACTAAAAAAACATGAGAAAATGTCATAAGGCTAATTTTATAGAAAATAAATATATTATGCATTACAAAGAAATATGACATGCAATCTGAATATATATTGTATCATGTAAGAAATTTAAAATATTTTGACATTGTAAAATATGAAAAAATAAGCCATTTAATATGAAAAATCGAAGAAAAAGTAGCAATACCCTTGATTTTCAAGAGCATTCTATGTCCAACATAATTATGGATATTAACAACTACGTTATTAAAGGATACATTGAATAACTATTGTAGTTTTGTATATTTAATAATTGAAGTTCAATGGATATAAAGAAACTAAGAAAGCGTTGATAGTCATTAAATGTTGTAGAGATTTGAAGTCTTAGTAAACAAACAACCATATAAATTTATTCAAAGACTCTACTCACTCATACCCTAATATAATAGGACATGATTGAACTAAAAAAACATTAAAGAGGCTAAAAAAAGGCACAAACACCCAACCTAATTTATATCCTATTAGTTAGTAAATATTTAAGTTACGTTTTAATTTTCTGATGGCTATCCTTTACGATTTAAATTTCTCTATACGTCTTTTTAGAGTAAGGAATAGAGACTAGGATCTCGATTTGATCTTACAATAAAAGACTCAATACTTAACTTGAACTCAATAGGTAAGACTCCGGACTCGACTATGAATCGAGAGCTATTTTATACAAAAAAAGAAAAAACAATATTTATCGCTATTGAGTAGAAATGAGAACTGGTATGATATAAATATTTAGGGATTAAGACTCTATTTTTTTCTGTCACGATCTTACCTCACTAACAGAAAAATTAACATTGTATTTTGTGGTAAGATTTGGTTTTCTATGCTTCTTATTTTCGTATCAGTTTTCTTAGCATTGATTGGTTCTAATAAAATTGGCCTTTGTTCAGCCCTGAATAGCTGTCAATAATTGTTGAATAATGATATCTTTGTTGGGAAGAATTGGCTTAACTTCAAATGTTTTTGGGCCTTCTTTGTTTCTTTTTGGAGAAAAGTTATGAGTTACTTTTAGGATAACGAGGAATTCTGACACAAAATTATCTTCAAATAAAAATTTTGTAAGGTCAACTCTTTTTGCATTAGAAATTCATACACTACAGAAGAACTATATTTGTAAAAATTCTAAATTGTTAATGATTTAAGATTATAATTCTAAAAGTTCGGATTTAAAAATATTTGTAAATGGAAATCCAAGGAACCTCCCTTCTTTGAATCCTTTAAGGGTGGAGATTGAACATTTAGAATTCCTCAAACAGACGTTTTAATATGGAAATTGTTTCATGTCCAGGCATTATCGGTCTGCCTGCAAGGAAAAAACAAAGTATGCTGTCTAAAAACGAAGCAAAATATCTGACATTTCCCAGAATATTCAGACAATGAATAGGAACAAGCGTTTTTGACCTATTATTTCGATAGATTTTCAAAACAATTCGATTCCCTTTCTCATTTTCACATTTCAAACTGTTTTTTAACCCTCTCAGGGCATTGTTAGCTCCGGGATCATCGGCAGTAACGGTTAGAAATAAAAGATCAGACCGATTGACCTGAGTAAAAGATGTCTGCAGGGTTATCCTTCGGCTCCCTTGGTTTTTGTAGCTGCAATAGAAGAGCTAAGAACTGCCATGACAAAAAAAATATCTAGAATTTGGTGTCAGTTTTGGAAAAATTACACATCTCAAAGATCATTATGCCGATGATTTGACCGTGATGATAGAAGAGAACTAGGTAGCTCAATTAAATGGAAGAATAGAATTTGTCTTATCTTATTTTACAATTTTTGAAAAAAAGTGAGGATTAAAAATTAATAAATCAAAGACTGCAATTCTCCCAATTTGCGTCTGACATCTGGAAAAAGGTTTGAATATCTCAAATTGTTCTACGGAAGAAATTATATCTGTTTGAGGCATTAAATGGCTGGGTTCTGGTCCCTTGTAATTAAATTGGCTGGCACTAAAGACGAGTCAATAATTTTATCAAAGGCTGGTGCTACTTTAACATTAAAAATAAGTATTTAAATGTTGATTCGTTGAACATATACTATTTCTTGTTAGTGTATGACCAACACTACTAATATATGAATAGATAATACAAAAAGAGTTAGTAAGGATGACGTAATTAATAATATGATTTTGGGTCTTATTTATTTTTGATTCTTGACAGGAGGGGTTAAGAAAGAGAATGAGTATATCTATCACATGATGTGGATTCATTTGAGCAACATTGATATCAGTGAGTGTCATATTAGTAACATTTATGCAAGCAAGTATTTGTTTGGTCGAGCTTCTTTTCAGCATCGTTCATTTCAGCGACATTTTCATATTGAAACCAAGAGTAGTTATAGACTATAAAGAATATAATTTATTTGGTCGTTTAGGATATTTCTTCATTCAATGATGCAAACAGAGTGATAAAGGAGCGCACAAAAGTATCCGTCCCAAGGAAAAAATACATATAGTTTTGAACAAAGTCAAAAATGGTACATTAATCAAAGGTTTACTATCATAACATTTGACAACAAAAATGATCGGAGAATACACATCTTTTTTAACGATTCTACTCTACAAGTACCTTTCAATTTAAGTGTTTGAATCCCATCCCACTCAAAAAGTATATATATATATATATATCCCTCCACAGAATCTTGCAAAGATAAGACGAAATCGGATAAGAGCTTCAGTTGTTTCTGCAATTTAATCTTAAACACCGCTCTGGTGAGTGATGACGTTAATAATGTCGTCCAGGGGCGTTTCTAGCTTACATCAACCAACATTGTTATATAATTACTTATATAAATAAGATTATATATATACCTACTTGCAGGGGGTACCTGTGTTGCTGTGCTGAATAGAGTGAAATAGAAACAAAGAATGACGGTAGAAGAAAAAGAGACGGAAAGAGGGATGTTGAAAGAGACAGAGAGAGAAGAGGAGAGGGGAGTGAATGAGGGAGATATAGAAAGAGAAAATGAAGGATAGGTTTTATTTCATTCAAACAGGGACTTAATGAAAATTATAGGATCATGCTGAGCTAATTTATTCATCTACTTGGTCAATTTCAGACTGATTTGCTCAACTATTTTGGATTTCATATGTGGTAGATTCAAAAATAGACTTATAAATATATATAAGATATGATAAAAATTTTAAGGGAGCTTAGAAAAATTTACCCCCTCCCACCACCAAAAAAAGGGACTATCTACGCCATTGATGATGCCATTCATCTTGTATTGTTTAATGTACGAAAATGTAGCTGAAACGCACGACACTGAAAAAAGTTATCTTTAACAAAAAATTGATCATATGAATTTTGCAAAGATGATAATCTTTCAAAATAAAACTGTTTAAATGAATGGATACGTTATCACATATACATATTATACAAAAGTTTCATAAAATTATTTTGCTAATTAGAATAAACAAACTAACAATTACGTATACCTGACCTTCGTTTCATGTTTTCAAACATCAACAAAATTATTTACTGTCCGTAAAGTGAAGAACGTTGTACATAGAATGAATTAAGTCCTTCATAGAATGAAATAAAGAACATTAACTATGCAATTAATTACGTCTTTTTATGTACATTATAAGGACAGGATATTTATATAATATATAATATGTATATATATTATAACGCAATGCTTGAGGGATTCCTTTCAGACCATGTATGCACTACCAACACTAACTTTAAAAAATGCATTTGATAAATTATAAATAGTTTGCGTAAAGGATCGAACATTGGAATTGTTCTGCTTCATCATCATGTGAACAATAATGACTTAAACACATACATATGTACATACACCAATTCATTTTCTTGTCGAGTAATTATTATGGCATATACCTAGCAGCATTAGCAGGTTTCGTCTATTGTATATTTATTGCTCTACAAAAATAATTAAACACTGATAATTATTTTTTTAATAATTAAAAAATGATGGCACCAGCTTACGATTTGTAGCAGTCAAATAGGAAAAATCGTCATGGGAATTCTTCATTCTCATAAATTTCTATGAAGTTAATACAAAAAAAAAAAACTTTGGACTATATCAAGATTTTACTTAATGTTTTTTCTATACAAAAAATTGTAAATTGGAGAAAATGTTGAATATAAACCAATGTTATAATAGCCAGATTTCTTATTACTGGATTAGACTGTACATATAAAATAAACAAATTATATAAGTAATTATCTTACGGTAACTTTTGAAGCTAAGCTCCACCAAATGATGAAAGTTAGTGAAACCCCTGATGTAATGTAGTCTTCCAGCAGGACGGAGTTCCTGTACATACGGCCAAAATTATACAATCATTTCCTGGGAGGTGTCAAAGATGTCTAAAGATCAAATGCAAATCCTCAAATCCCAGCTATACATTTATAAATGTTGCATCAATTTGGCGTAAGAGAATTACTGACATAGTTACATCCAATCGTGACTGACTAAAATGGAGAAATAGTTGACAATATTAAAGATAGTTTTGTATCATATATTATTTTATAGCATATATTAAAAGAAATACATAAGTCACTAAAGAATATTAAATATTTTCATTGTGTAAATTTATTTTTTAAATAGTAAAATACTATTTTGTAGCATTAGAAACCCAAAATGTACTCCTAAAAAATACGTAATGTTTTTGTTTTTTTTGTACAAATATATTTGGAATGATGAATTGTACTTCTTTTTTAGAATACCTACTCAACCCTTATTATTTATTCAATATGGTGTACAATCTGTAAATTCAAATATACATTGTATATATTGTAAAAAGAAAAATATTGTGTTTTTTTTTGTTCCAAATCATGTAAGATATAATTTATGACAATTAAATAAACTTTATCTCAAAAATATAAGCAACCTCATTCCTAACCTTCACCTCTAATAAAACTGTGACAGCATTTACGTACACAAAGGATATAAACCCATTTTTGAAGGCATACAAACATAAAGTTACTTCAAGATACTTGTATATTTTATTTTGACTGATTCATGAGCTCAATTTAAATGGATTATAAAAAGTGGACCATAGTCAACTTATTAACTCTACTCGAGGTATACATATTACATAAAAAACAATTGGTATTATGAAAAGTATAATAGAAAAGTTATTTTGAAAATTTCGTTAACATATGATGTAGTTTAAATGAAATTTATTGGAGTATTCACATTAAAGGTCTTAACTTTGTCCCCTAATCTCTCAATTTCCTAGTCTATAAATAATAATAAGAAGGAATTCACAAATTACGTAACCACTGAGAGGGAGATAATGATCCGGCCTATAACTACATCTATCCTCGTTGGAGACAAAAGGGATCAACTTAAAACTCTGTAGGTTTAATAAGAAGGCAATGGCGTAAATGACGTAACAGAAAATATAGAAAACGATGGAACAACTTTTAAAAGGGTATATGTTAAGGCTTGGTCTTATAAAAAAAAAAGTCCTTTAAAAATAAATAGTAAAACAACATTAAATCAAATATTGGAAAATTTTAGTAAAAAAAAACACTTAAAAACATTTTTAGAGCTGGGTAACAAAAAAAATAAAAATAACAAAAGGTGGTCCTTGGGAATGATTGAATAAAAGAACTACGTTATTCCACATGGGCGGAGGAGTAGAATTATGTGCAAAAAGAACCAAATATTTTATGAATTGTCTCTAATAGAGTATTATGGCATCCACAGCTGGTACAATATAGATTTTTTACTCCCTCTTTTACTTTGCTGAATTACTGTCAGTATTCTCTATGGTTACTACAATGGATAAGATTGTCCTTACAAAATCAAAACCATGTTTTTAAAGCTGGAGCATTCTTTCAGTAATGAAACCAACCTTCACATATAATCATTAGTCATATTCAAAAAACAGACTTCATTAATCATTATCAAGGGGTTGAAAGTAATTTTTAAACATAATTAAATGATCATTTCTTCTTTTTATTGAAGTCATACTTTTAGTACCGTTCATGTTTGAATAGAACGTTCAATGTTGAATCTATAATTATAATCCAAAATTAAAATATATTTTATCTTTTATTAATGGGAATATCCGTTAAAAAACAGATAAAACTTGACACATCTATACGGTTTAACAATTGTTTTATTCATCATATGAGACTCATCTAGTTTCCAGTGTGGGGCATTTGTTGGTTGATGTAATGGGAGAGTGCGTCTAGTCGAAGAAATTTTCACATCTTGGTAGATTACTCAACTTGTAGAAGTGAGTTGAGTTTATTTTGCAAAGCTCAAAACAATATGCCAATTTTGGAACAATTTTTATAATATAGATTATTATAATTTAATACTAACAACAATTTTAATATCGGAAATATTTTTAGACGTTTTTCCCCATCGATAAGGCAAATAATATTTATAAAGAGTGGGTCATTAAAAAAATGTGTTTTTATGGAATCAAGAAAGACAGCTCAAAACCAATTTATAATATGTTAAATACTATATTTTTTATCCAATAAGTCCTCATTCACAAGCAATAACCCCCTTGACACAGTAGCAAACAGAATAGCAGCTCTTAACGATGAAGGCCTTACCCATGGCGTACCCCGCTGTCATGATGACAGCTCGTGGCGAATTCAAATTTGGATAAGATTTTTCAGCAGGCATTCTTATCTAAGAGGCTTCAACTGCAAAGTCATGTGGGTTGAAGTCAGGGCTGGAGGAGGGGCACATCTAGGCAGACAAGAATTTAGCTATATTGTTGCTGCATAATTTTTGGTTCTTGATGGTTGTATTGGCCATTCTGCAATTGATATCCCATCCTTAAAGGACTCCTGAATGCTTTAAGCAGTCCTAATGGAGATGCCAAAGGTCTTAGTAGTATTTGCCTTGACACCCCAAGGAGCAAATCACACATGTTGCCTTTTTTGTTATACATCCGACATTTTTGAACATAGAGACATGAGAAAAAAAAAATTGGGTTTTTCTTTTTGTATAATTAATGAAATATTCCTATTAAAAATAAGAGGGATATAATATAAATTAAATACTACTGCAAGTTTAGGGTTCACATTGAGTACAGATAATTATATTTTCACCCAATAAACAGTGATCAAAATCATACAAAATCTCTAGGATCAAAGGATTCATTTGTTTATAGTTCAGGGTCTCCTGAACCCAATCATAAAGTGAGGATGCCAGCCATGCATTTTTATCTACTATCAAAGTCGATTGATACATGGGGGAAAAAAATAAAGAAAAGGATATAGTAGCCAGACTCCTCCATTTTTCTAATGGTCAAACTGTTGATTATCATAGGTGGATTTATTATTTTAATATTTAATCATAGGGAGAACAAGTATTTATTTCTTTGGATAATACATAAAATGTACATTGAATTGAAGTCCATGATTTATATAAATAAAAATTATATGTTGTACCTTTTTAGAGCTCATAGTACGTAGATTCAATTGTTTTGATTACAGAAGAAATACATAGAGACAACAAAGGGAATTCGATTGATTGTTAGACATAGTAAGCCTTTCGTAGATAAAAATATTCAGTCTACTACAATGAACATCAATTTTGACAAAGGATAGAACCAAAAATGTAGTAATACCTTGAGTGCCACAGCATACAAATTTTTATTAAGATATGATCTGGTCAAGACTTGGCGACAGAGCGCACTACATCCAGATAAAGTTTTACTTTTCGTAGTTATTTTATCTGGGATCAATTACTTTGACTAACGAGCTCTGTCAAGAAACGAATTAAACTAGTGTTTCTGCAGTATAATATTTTCAACATCAGCTAGAGATAAACACTTGACTGGTTAACTTTTTAGTACCCGATCAGGGTCAAATAAAGTTGGAGTTTCATTTCTTTAATTGGAATTGTTAGGCAGCTCTATTGTTATTGTTTTCAAAAAAAAGTATCTCCCTCTTTCGGCACTTATCATGCTATCTAAGGGATTGCATCATATCAAACCATAGGAAATATTTTTCTTTTAGAAGTGTCGGGATTCCCTTTGACTGATAAATTTGACTGTTTGTTATTACATCATATATATAAAGTAGTTGTGATATCCATCATTTTCACCAAAATTTCTAAAAAAAATTATGTCACTAGTATTTTCAAATTCAATTCATCACTTTCATTTACATCTAAGCACAAACAAGGTAAAAAATAGATGACATAGTTCCCTTTTACATCTATGTATCTCATAAAATCATGCAGTAAATTCTGACTAGTCGGCTCAAATACGAGTACACATTCCTTTGCAAAAAAAAAAAAGTTTCACTTTATTTTCATACTTAATTAATTATTGTGGGATTCCATTTTTTTAGCAAAAAACAAAGTAAATTATAATATTAAGTATAAATATTTTATTCATTCATTTTTTTCTGTGCAAAAAAGTGGCATCAACTAATCTACTTTTTGGGACTATCTAATACAAAATATTATTTATCATTTTTTGACAAATTTCTACCTAATATAAAAATACAAAATACATTTATATGTTAAATCATAAATGTGTGACAGATGAATTCCAATATATATTAATTAAATCTCAGGGTTTATTATCGAACAATCATGTGCAACAACCACGCTGGAGAAAAAAATGAGAAAAATGAATTTCTAAAGTAACTTAAACTACCTCTTCATCAAGCATGAAATATTATTAAAAATACTTGTACGATTACAATTATAGCCTTTTTGACCTATTAAAAAAAATAATTGTTTGATATTGAATAAGCACAAATTGTGCATACATCTATTTTTGGTATCGTTTGTTTTGTATACTTGAAAAAGCAATTAAGGCTTTGGTGCTGAATTTTACAACCAAAAATAGATTTTGTTCCTTTGTTATGTTTGTAATAATTTTTGAAAGTAATTATCCTTCGATGTACTTTTGAGTGCAATTTCGGTATAACCATACCTATATTGTTCTTTATATACATTTTAAAGTTAAAATTGAATTTACAAAAGTATATTTTTCTCATTAAAAACTATATTGCCTTTTTAACGAAATATTAACTATGTAGCTAATAAACTAAAAGTGAACGTATACTTCAATAAGGTCAGGTTTATATAAGAAAATAATTGATGTATACAATATAGTCAACTTTTAGTACATCAATGGAGCAAATACAAATAAATATTACAATAACATATATTTTTGAAACATAGGAAAACAAAAGCCGTCAAATTTTATACTATTTATGAATAATGAACAGTTCTAATCAAATTGCAAACAAAAGTAGCATTATATCAAATTTACCACAAAAGTAAATCCTCTATTGGATCCTTTCAAATATTTTCAATTCTACTCTGGATCCAACAAGGGCTCATCACTCCTTTGCAAATAATCAATGTTACGTTCCGTCATTCATGGACACATACACTGGTGATTACCTTTTATTCATTTGGATGTTCTCTTTTAAAGAATTAAAGAATATAAATAGCAGCATTGAAAAAAAACCTCTAGTGATTACCTACTAGAAAACAATATCACACGTGTTAATATCATGAAATAAACAACTCTACTAATGAAATGCCCACATCATTACATAGTTTCCCATTTGACCTCCCCAGTTTAAAGCAGGTGCAGGCTTATAAAACAAACTTCCACCACCTACTAAAATCAACTAATTATAGCTTCTAATGAGCCCATTTGAACGCAGCTGCCCAATTATATCTCACTGTCTAAAGTATATTTTTAAGCTATGAATCATCAGCTTTTGAAAAAAAAACGTATATTTATATATTTTTCTTTGTTTCTGAGAGGGTATATTAAAGTAACAAACCTAAAAGTTGCATGAATTATCATGGATACTGAGTCCTAAATAATTAAAACAAGACCTAGCCCAATATGCATTGCATATTTTTGTGTATATTCATTGCCAAATAGTCCCATATAGAGGTAATTTACTAAATACATACATACATATACATATATATATATTAATTTGCACGAGTATTTTAATATGTCAGCTGGGTGACCTTTATTGATTGTTAGAAAATTGAGCTTGATAAAAATAATGAATTATTTAAAGTTGTTAAAACTTCAAATAGTAGATACAGTAGATAGTCCATAACTGGAGTCCGTGCAAAAAAGTTAAATTAGTTATAAATTTTGGGATGTATTGGTTTATGTATTAGTACTTTCTTATAGGCTTAATATCATTCCCCAATTGATCATTAAATAATTCATTTCTCTTGCCTTGTTATAACAACTTGGCTTAGACCCTTTGTCAATAATCACAATATTATTTTATAATTTTTGCCCCTGCAGCTACCGGGAGTCGTCGATGATTCTGAAAACTGCATTAACTCCTCACAACCATATCCCGTATTTCAAGGACAAGAAGATTAGCACTAGGTGTGGTGGGAGGCCAAAAGTACTCAAAATTGTATTTGAACCATACTTGACTTCATTTGCAGTCTGGAATAGGGCCGACACTGCAATACTTTTGCTCATAAATCCATGCCCCAATATTTCTGAGGAGGGTAACAACATCTCTTAAGTATACTTTTTTATTGAAAGACTGGTAATTTTGATTTGTGTACTTTTTTTAGTGTGTTGTCATTGAGAACAAAACAGTCTAAATTAAAAGATATTGTTTAAATATATATGTTTCTTTTTTTGTTAAATAGCCATTAAGATAATAGGCTATTCATAAATCATAGGTGATTAAGATTAATTTTAATAATTTGATTACTCCATATTCCTTATAATTATTAAACCTTGAAAAAACCTTCAATCTCGAATATATTATGATATGTAGGTATTTAGAAGTAGAGAAAAAAATATATACAAAAATTTTTTTTGACTTTTTAAAAAATAGATCCATCACACTTTGTGGTCGATCACCAAACATTAATTTCTAAAAATTTATTGATTTTTTTGAATGACATAAACATTATATTGACAAAAGTAACATATTTTGTTTGTTAATTACTTTACTAATTAATTAATATAATAACGATTCATTTATTTAACTATTGTTTATATTCATGATTTCTTATAGTAACAAATAGAAAACATTTTTGTAGTTCTTACAAAATATTTACAGAATGGGGACCCAAAAATTACAGAGCATGACTAAATAACCAAAAACGTAATTTTTACGGAATCAAGACAAGACAACTCAAATCAAATTTATGATATGTTCAAATACTATCTGTAGCTATATCTTTTATTCGAGATGTCGTCGTTCACAAACAATGACATCCTTGACGCGCCGGCGAACAGATTGCCATCTTTTGACGATAGAAGGGCGTACCAAGCTTTAAATAAAGACCTCTGAGTGAATCCAACCTTTGATGAGAGGTGCAGAAGACATTCTTCTCTAAGACAACCAAAATTGCAAAGTTGAAAGTATGGAGGTTAGAGCTGGAGGAAGGTCACATGGAGGTAGGGCAGAAGTAAGCAATATTGCTGCAGTAGAAATTTTGGTGTTTCTCTGCTCTATTGGATTGTAATTGACATTTTGATGTTATAGGCAGTCCGAATGTAGTAGATACCAATAGCTTCAACAGCCTTACCGTCACTCACATTAGCGCAGAGGAGATCGTACATGCTTTGCCTCTTTCTTTTTTTTTGTTCCGACATTTTTACAAATAGAAAAATAGGAAAAAAACAACTCTTGTTCCTTTTTTTTTCTGCTGTATTTTGGTAACATAATAACACCGCATAGTTGAAAATAACTTGTATAAATTCATAATTAAGTTTCTGTTTTGTGTTGCAACTTTATAATTTAAAGGTTTTAAATAAAATGGATATTTATAAGGATGTATAACTGAAAAATATGTATGAAAATTAAAGTTTCTCATTTTCTGAGAAATTGTTCTACTATAATATTCTGACAAAGGGAATTTCTGAGCTTTTGGGATCCCAGGAAATTCCAGAATGTGATAGAAATGGAGTGAAATTTTAAATATTAAATATTTATTGATAGGTTTGTCATAGGTAATCTGTTGGGCATTATTTTGGGTCAATACACACTATTTGCACTGTTGCATAAATTATTAAAAACTTTATATTAAGTATATCTTCAATATGTAGTCAAACTCTATTTGAATGAATATTATAAATGAATGCAATATTTCCTCATAAATTTTTTATTTATTCAGGATATTATCGTAAATTCATAAGACCCTTATAAAATCCGAGGATCCAGGGAGAGAAAAACATCAAAGTACATAGAACCAGTTTGCTTGTTACTTTGTCATCATTTTTTTTTATCATATGTAGTCATCATCACAACATACATGTTATTATATAATACCATAGTTATTTGAAAAAAGTCTTGTTTTGGTAGAAAAATATAATAATTAGTTTCTTCATACATATTCATAAGTCTTGACCAAATGAATTTATGCTCCTAAATTCAAATTTCTACCTATCCTTATAGTTATAAATAGTTGACTTTAAGAATAAACTTTTATCGATATTCTTTAGATATGCATTGTTTGTGCGTGAGGAAAAGTTGTGGTAGTGACGAACTATAGTATATAGGTGTACATACATATGTAAATGATATGATTGAAAGATACACCGCCAGGCACTAAATACATTTACTAAGTTAGAAATGGCTTTCCTTCACGGTTTTTGTATATTTAATGCTAATTTATTAAACGCACTAAGAAGGGAGGTCTTCCAATTTAACATTGTCTGCTATTAATGCACATAAATTTAATTAAACCGGTAGTTATTAAGGAAAATGAATTATGTACTGTCTAACAAAATGTTAACCAAAAAAAACGAACAATTTAGACTAGGAGTGTCCTGTAAGGATCAGGACCAGTTTACCTGCTCCAGGTACCAATCTTTATTGGGGACATCGTACCAGATATCCTTCATATAAATTTATGTTTAAACCAGTTTAAATATAAAATATTTCCAACAATATTTAATTTATTTGAACACTTTTATTTTTGCCAAAGATGGTCATATCCATTTAAATAATATTTTTTATATAGATATTAAGTACTTTTAATATAATATTTGTAGCTTTATTCATAAGAACATTTTCAAAAATGGAGTGCTTAACATTTTTAATTAAGTTTAACAATATTTCTTTACTTCTTTTGTAATAGACATACTTCTGTTAGAAGAATAACAAGGAAATATATAATAAATCAAATTAAATCAATTTTTCTTAAATTATTTCGATGTAATCATTTTTTTCTTGTTTGAGCAATTCATTCTTGTAATTTTTTAGGCATACCTTTTTCTTGTGTAAATATTTAATTGTTAGATAATAGTCAGAGAATATGTGTACAATTTTGTAGACTTATATATAACTTTTTTATTCTATAAAAATCATCATTTATATAAAAAGAGATGTTCAAATTCGGAAAAAAAAAATTAACGCTCGGTCTGAATGGGATATTAGTGACAATAGCAAACCGTTCTTATGCATTACATATACTTAAATTTTATTTAATCAACTCAAATATTATACTGAGATATTTTACTGTAATATTAGTGTAAATAATCTCATATAGAGACATTTATAAAATGTGGAACTTTTTAAAGAACAGATAGCATAGACAACACCCATTGTGAGTCCCACATTATGGACTGATACAACTTTAGTAAGAACTATCTTTTATATTATAAATATCGGTAGTGAATGAGTGGCTTTTAAAAATATAAACATATTAATTTTAAAAAAAATTGCATAAAAAATCAAAAATATTCGAATTGGAAATTGACTAGGACTCAGACAATTTTGACCACCCATGACTCAAGTAGACATGAAAAATTGGTAAGAAAAAGTGAAGTCGAGTATAATTTATAATTAAGAAAAATTAAAGTATGTCTTAAGCTTAAATATATTTAATAGAGGAGGATATTTCTAACCACGAAATGTAATTATTCTTGGGGGTAATTACGTTGTTGTTTTTGTTACAAACTTAATGTAGTACGGAAATGAGTGTTTTTGTTTATTCAACAAAGTGTCTTGCATTCTTATTAGTATGTAGTACCTATGTATGTTGATTGTTGAGCCCAATAAATGGCATTTTAATTAAAGGACGATGCTCCAAATTTACGGCTATTCATGCATTGAACGTGACTTTTATTGGAAGTTTTTGTTCTTAATTTGTAGGATTCATTTTGGAATTGGAGTTATAAGGAACATGTACATATTTATGCCTGCTTTGATGAAAGATAAAGATCTTTCATCCAAAGATATTTAGTGCAAAATATAAGTTACTACAAAGTAATAACTCAAAAATTGGGCATTCCATATTTGTATGAT